>NC_091207.1:19899820-20107320 GCF_040958095.1 Procambarus clarkii | reverse complement strand
AACAAACAGTGTGGCCAGGAAACAGTCGTACAGATGTCGGCCTTTTGGCCAATTCCATGGTTCAGTGGGAGCCAACAATTTTATTTGTCAGAAGAGTCTGGTATTCTTTTTTTTTTATGTATATGAGAAAGTTTTTAGTTTAATTTTATTGAAGGCTGGAAAATTTGTTCCTTTTTACAGGTATTCCATTAGTCAGAATGGAAACATTCATTGTTTTAAAAACAGTCAATGCTATTGACAAGTTACATGTTAAGCCATCCAAAAGTTTGCTATTCACTTGTTATACCCTTTTCACACTGTTTGCTTAGGAATATATATCAAAATTAGTTACTGGTGTTTCTAGAGATGTTTAACCTGACCAGATTTGCTTTTATAAATTTTTCCCAAGTGTGACAATCAAAGTCAGAGGAAACTAATGCCTGATATGTTTATCTTTGTAGTTGCAAGGGAAGATGACTTTTGTGAAACAACAAACACATAAGAAAAAACTGGGGGCCAAATTTCATTACAGGTGATACTATAACTTTGGTGATGTTTTCTACAGTTGACAAGTTAGAATATGAATTAACAACTGTGTGAACTCTTGAAACACATTTGTAGAACAGAAATCAAATTCTGTCCTTGTAGTAACGAAGCACTACAGCCACAACAGGTACCTGCCAGCCACATCCTAAGAGTCTGGCTTCATTGGCCGGCACTCGTAGGTCCTGTCATTGTGGTGTAAACCGGATTAATATGCCCTTATTGCCCTTACCTGTTGATATTTATCTAGACTAGTTCACTATGTTAGGTAGAAGTTGAGTACCATTGTTGTAATCTCTATTTCCTCTCTTGCCTTTTTTGTATCTGCTTTCAAGTAGTGTAATACAAAGCTCAACCTGTTGTAACCCTATCTAGGATGGCTGATAATAACTACACCAACTTGTGACCTTTCCCCCCAAGATCATGCCTTACCAGTGTTGTGCGGTGTTGTAGTTCTTAAGGTCGTGATTGTGTTGTGACGGTGCCACACACACCTCTGCTTCAGGCAGGTATGGAGCTTCTATACTGACCATGGGTTGCAGGTTCCTGGCACAAAGTCTGTAATTGTTTAATGTTACTCTGGTAACACATAAAGGGCACAAGTGTAATTTAGAAATGGTGGAATTCTGCAACCGACGGTAGGTCTGATGTGTAGACTGAACGTAACCGCAGAATCACATTTTGTTATATCAATACGGTTGTTCATTTTCAGTGTTCAGTAATTGGCCATAAGGAGTGGTAGCACCATGCTGGATAAACTAAGCTTGTTTACTGTTAAAACTTTATTCATTCACTGGCGTTATAATTTTTTGTAATGTACTAGCCATTTACTCAAATAAGATTAAAAAGTTAAGGCTTCCTGTGTAGTATAGTGGAAATAATTTGTTGTCTTGTTTTTGTCACAAACAGGAAGCAGTTTGCTTTGTACCTGGTTGTTATCCTCCACCTGGCATATTAGACGTGGGCTGTTAGTGAAATGTCGGCTTGTACTTAATTGTTTATCATCACTCTGTATGGCATAATAGAGGTGTTGACAGCACATACACGGCCTTTGTGGTAATGCTTGCTTTTCCAATACAGTGAATGATGGATCAACATCGGTGTTCAGTGCAGCACCTAAGAGTTAGCTGCCAATTAGTTGACTGTATAGGTAGCACAAGAGCATTAAATGTTACCTTTCAAATTCTTGTAGCCAATCACTGTGTTGCAAGGGAGCACTGAATGGCTTGGACAATACATATCTCTTGTTGATACTACTGTGTAGACACTAGTGAAGCTGTCAGGTCCCTCCAGCTACCTGGGTCCCTCAGTAGACTAGTCAGGGCTCAGCTAGCCAAACAGTCTGTGGTCTTGCTGGGCCTGTCCTGGTGGCATAAGGCATCAATGGTGCGGGGCTGGTAGTTGTCCTCCACACACCCCTGTCCTGGTGGCCAAGCTGGTACCCTCTCTGGGTGTTTAGGTAGCTAATGTAGTGATTGTTGTGCAAAGACCACCAGGATGTGTGAATGTGTGGTTGGGCAGTTGCTTGCCACTTCTAGTTAGTGCTCGCTGTGCTGTGTAGATCAACAACCCATAGGTTAAGGCGGACTTAGTGTAGTACTGAGGGGGGCTTCCCCTTCGTCTTTCACTCTCGGACTGTCCCTGTCGGTCCAGATGAAATGCCACAGTCCTTCTGGCAGATGCACAAAAGTTACCTGGCAAATTACCTGAAAAGGTATTTGTTGATTTTTGCAGCCAACATTCCAGTTGTTGACTCTTGAAATGTTTATCCTTCCTTAGTGCCACAGCCCATGCCTGGAGCCACATTTCATCTGTGACCTCTTAGTCACAATACATCGGTGATAAATTGGGACCCTATAACAAAGTTTTATAATTTCTTCACTTGCATTGGCCTTTCTGAAGCATGACTTCGTTCGTATCTACTTAAAAAACAAAGTTCCAAAGTCTATTTTTTCACCTTTCTACAGTCCAAAAGAATATGTAGTGTGTGGGCGGGCGGTGGGTTGGTGAGCCCGCGGGCCCAGACGGAGGGGGTAGGGCGGCCACCAGTATTATGCCTTGCACCGTCTTGACCCGCCCTGCGCCCCTCTGCTTTTCTACTAACGTTAAGAGTATCATAACCCAGTTCTCTGCTGTTGACACGTTGACTACTTACCAAGAGATGAAACATTCCACTATTTTTGCTGTTTTTTCTATCTGTTTGTATCATGTTACTTTTGTAGTAGCGCTGCTTGTAGATTGGGCCTTGGGCTGGGCGTGGGTGTGAGCTTTTGTCTGTAGCTTTGCTCACTGCCCAGTCTCTTGCATGCCCACCAGATGTGTGTTGCTATTTTTGCTATATGAACCTCTTCTGTTCACAAAGCAGTAGTTGATCATTATTGTGCCTAGTCCAATGCATCAGGAAAAAGTGTCATGACCAGAACCCAGAGACAGGACGAGCAAGTCCCCCTCTTCCAAGTGTTACATTAATCAAAATGTGTACTTAAAAGTGGGTCACTTTAGCCAGGGAGGCTTTAGTCAAGAGCTGATGATATCCCGGAAGTTTGGTGTGCTCGTCCTGACTTTGCCGCCCCCTGAACCAGGCCAGGGCGGTGCCAGTAACAACTGTGTACAGTGTTTACGGCAGCTTTGTAGAGATCTGTGTTTGTAACCATGTTGATATTGTTTAAGGTCCAAGTGTGTCAATTACAGTCATACATAACTCATGTTACCCACTTAATGGTCCCGTAGTATGCAAATGCATTATATATTCATATAACCATGTCTAACACAAGAAAAAAATATGCCATGTCTGTCAGTTGTTCAAAAAAGTTTTCCTTTTATTTTGGTATATGAGAGCTGTTACAGAATCAATACTGGACTTGTTTTAACCTCTTGTTAACCTAATATTGTAGTAAGGTGGGCCACGGGGAGTGTTGATTTACCTATAGTAAAAGCACAGTAGGGTCAATTGCTCTGAATTCTAGATTGTTTTGGCACAGTTACTTACTATTAATTGTTTATTTTTGTTTTTGTTAATATTTATCAATGCCATATGGTATAAACTGTCCTCCCCACAATGCACCCTAAAGTGCTCTGAGACCAAGCAGTATTTGCTTGGATTTGTTGGTCTTCCAAGATGTTGGCTGGGGAACAGTGAAGCACCAGCTCCAGATCAGTTCGGACATTGCGTCCCCCCTGGCCCACCTTCATTGTTGATGTGTTAAGACGCACCTTTGCTGCAGGACTATTTAGTGATGCGTTGAGGCACTCGGTCCTCCTGGCACCGTCAGAAACACTTACGTTATGCTCCCATCACTTTTAATCTCATGTCTTAGGATGTTGTTGCTGCTCTTGAGCAACAAGGAACTATCCAATGCCTTTCCTTGACCCCTCCTTTCATTTAGCAAATATATACCCTGAAATATATCTGTCCAAATGTTACCAGATTGAATCTCCTTTCAGTAAATTGATTTTTGAAGATAACCCAAAATCTTGTAATATATATATATATTTTTTTTTTTTTAACCTGGAGAACTTCCTTAGGGCTTAGGTCTTTAGATATTTATTCAACCTTTATTCCTTACCCCAGATTATTGGTGCCCCCATGTAATTTTTTTTTCTGTTATTAAACCTGCTGGCCCTTTGTTGATTATATATTAATTGTACTTGCCAACAAAGCAGGCTGGTAAAGGGACCATTCCAAGCTAATTGATAGTGGTGTCTCTTATATCCATACCAAGAGTTGCTGGTTAGTTAGGCCAGTGCTATGGAATTAATCCTAGAATCTCTGTGGTCAACAAACATGGCATACACAAAGTAGGGAGTGTACAAATTTTAAGTGTTTATTTTTCTAAATTTCTTAAGTCTCCAATAGGATATATTTACATTACCCTGTTTCTATTGCTCCTAGTTCTTATGGGTATGTACATACACTGTGGTCACCTTCACTATGTTTAGTTTATTACCAAAGATGATTAAACGAAACGTCTCAATTGATCTGAATATGTAATAATTTATACAAATGGAAGCTGATGTAGTTCGCCGAGTCCTTATATATAGTAGAGCGACACGTGGAGGAGAGTAAAGTCTTGACTTAGTTCCTTGCATGGTTATCTTCATGGCTTTGAAATGTACTTAAGAAACATTCAGCTTATGGCATTTAGTGAATGATAAACTTTTATTGCATTTTCTTCCAGTGAATTTAATAACAGTATACTTGCATAAAAGAATTATTTTGCATGCTAGGTAAAAAAAATATATATATATATTTTTTTTTTTTGTTAAAGTTTGTGCTAATTTCTTGCATGTAAATTATTTTTTAATTTTTTTTCATAATGATCTCACTTGTAAAGTTGTGGTAGTGAATTTGAGGCAAAAGGAACTAAATCAGCTTCACTTTGTGACTCACCAGGTTTAGTATTTGCATTTTTTGTTGTCTTTTTATAAACTGGAATGGCCCCATGATTTTTATGTTGTCAATGATCATATTCTGCTATCCAAATCATACTCTTAAGGATATGTTTTATTTAGTTTTTTATTTTTATTCTCAATATTCCTTCACAAAGAAATATTTAGAAAGATTTTATCGTCTTTCATGGCGCAAGTTTTGTTGAATGCTGTAATGGCTAACCTAGAGAATTTCAATAAAGTATTTTGTTTGACTGTAGTTATTTGTTTTTCTTGTCCCCTTATATTAACTCTTCACAAAATGAGCAGAAGACAAGTCTTTCTTTTCAGGATGCAAGTTGTCAGTACAGCAGTACAGTACTATATAGGCAGCTTACTGGCTTAGTACACTCATGATTACACACACATTTAGTGGTTACCTTTTGACAATGTGTTGTACTGGCATATATTTGTTTCCAGGACGAACTTAAGCTCACGACTCCAGCAGCAGTTGCCTATTGCAATGGCTCTTGAACTTCTTGCCTATCATGCTTGTTCTTGAAACTATATATGGCATCAGCTTCAACTACTAACCCTTTCATCTTATTTCACTGCCTTCTTTACTCTAAAGTCTTCTCTAAAATACTTATGGCTTATCCAAGATCCTACCTTCCACCTGCATCCTTGTTCTTGCTCAATTTATGGTGTGTTCATGTTGCCAATGCCTCAAAGATTCTTGTGTAGTTATTTTGTTCTATTCTTTTTTTTGTTCCAAGATGGAAAAGTTTAGTTCTCGGCCTTTCCTTGTTCAGGGACCAGTCTTGTAGCAAATCTATTTTCTTCAATTTTCATTTGTTTCCGGTGGGGATTCCACACTGGGACTACATATTCTAATATGGGTCTAACCTAGGCAGTGTGTAATATCCTGACATCTTCCTTGTCTGTGTGCCTGAAAGCTACCCAAATGTAGATGCTACCCAAATATCTACACTTATGTGCTTCCTTTTAGATAGGTGTTCTCTTCCCCACTTCGGTATGCTACCAGGTATTCTAGCATCGTGGGTAGAGTAGTATTGAAGGCTTTACAGTTATTTCAGCCTTCTCTTCTGTTTAACCATTGACATCTTGACATGAAGTTCTAGAAGCTTATCAGACACCATTTTCCTTCAAGGAATCTTGTTGAAGATTTGTCATGCAGTTTGTCCATTTTAAGTGTTCCACTACCTGGTTGATGGGGTTCTGGGAGTTGTTCTACTCTCCAAGCCCGGCCTGAGGCCAGGCTTGACTTGTGGTTTGATTACACACTATATCACTAGCCTCCTGATTAATTCATACAAGGCTTTACGTAGTACACTCCCTGACAAATTGTCTGTAAACGTTTGAAACGGCATCGGTGCCTCGTTCCCTCTCACTTTTGCTATTGCAAGTGTCGCAACATACGGCACGCATAGACGCAATAAAGCACCTAAATTATTGGGATCGTCTCAAAGCCCTCCAAATGTACTCACTAGAAAGAAGACGAGAGAGATATCAAATAATATACACCTGGAAGATACTGGAGGGCCAAGTACCAAATCTACACAGTAAAATAACAACGTACTGGAGTGAACGACATGGAAGAAAATGTAGAATAGAACCAATGAAGAGCAGAGGTGCCATAGGCACAATCAGAGAACACTGTATAAACATCAGAGGTCCGCGGTTGTTCAACGTCCTCCCAGCAAGCATAAGAAATATTGCCGGAACAACCGTGGACATTTTCAAGAGGAAACTAGATTTATTCCTCCAAGGAGTGCCGGACCAACCGGGCTGTGGTGGGTATGTGGGCCTGCGGGCCGCTCCAAGCAACAGCCTGGTGGACCAAACTCTCACAAGTCGAGCCTGGCCTCGGGCCGGGCTTGGGGAGTAGAAGAACTCCCAGAACCCCATCAACCAGGTATCAACCAGGTAACATGACTGACATCCTGTTAGACTTGGAGGGTCACACTTGCATGTACTGACTTTGGTTACAACAAAGGCTTTGTAGCATTCTTTTTTTGACCTGAAAAAAGGCTTATGAAACCACATGGATATGCAATATTTTAAGCCAAATTGCATCCTTTTAGCTTTCATGGCATTGTCTTCCTTCAGGGCTTCCTCTCTTCCTACATTAACGTGCTCCCTGGTACTTCTTTTTGACACTTAAATAATTTGAGTAATTACCTAGGTGTAGTTACAGGATGAGAGCTACGCTAGTGGTGTCCCGTCTCCCCAGCACTGTCATATAACGCTTTGAAATTACTGACGGTTTTGGCCTCCACCACCACCTCACCTAACTTGTCCAACCACCTACCACTCTGTTTATAAAAGTGAATTTTCTTATATATTTTCTAATATATATATCCGGCAGTTTTGTTTCGTTAGTTTAAATCTATGATTTCTGGTTCTTGAAATTTTGGGTGTCAGGAATTCTTCCCTATAAATTTTATTGATATGACGTAGTGATCATATTGCCTCTTTTTCTTCTATCTTCTAGTTTTTGCATATTTAATGCTTCTAACCTCTCCTCGTAGCTTTTGTCCTTCAGTTCTGGGAGCCACTTAGTGGCATGTCTTTGCACCTTTTCAAGTTTGCTGATGTGCTTCTTAAGATATGGGCACCATACAACCACTGCATATTCCAGCTTTGGTCTAACAAAAGTCGTGAACAATTTCTTTGGTATTTCTCCATCCATGTGTTTAAAAGCAATTCTATGAAGTTAGAAAGTGTGGCATAGGCTCCTTGCACAATATTCTTAATGTGGTCCTCAGGTGACAGTTTTCTATCTAGAACCACCCCTAGATCTTTCTTTGTCAGAATTCTTTAAAGATGTCTTTAAAGATTTTGCAGTCTCCGTGGTGTAGTGGTAAGACACTCGCCTGGTGTTCCGCGAGCGCTATGTCATGGGCTCGTATCCTGGCCGGGGAGGATTTACTGGGCGCAATTCCTTAACTGTAGCCACTGTTTAACGCAACAGTAAAATGTGTACTTGGATGAAAAAACGATTCTTCGCGGCAGGGGATCGTATTCCAAGGACCTGCCCGAAACGCTACGCGTACTAGTGGCTGTACAAGAATGTGACAACTCTTGTATATATCTCAAAAAAAAAAAAAAAAAAAAAGACAATTTATAGGTTGTGTGGGGTCAATGTTCTCCTGTTCCACACTTCATATCCAATTCTACATCCAATTCCAGTGTTCCACTGGATAGGGATTTAAGCACTACTGTTTATCCTGGTGGTACTTACTGATCTTATTTCCTTAATCTGGAGTACTCTTTGCCCCTTTATGTAGATCTCCCCCTTTCTGTTGTCAAAGCGATGATTTCTTCATTCAACGCCGATTCCAACTTGATTGTTGGAATCAATCAAGCTGGTTCAAAACACCAATAAGGAATCGTTGTGCTGGGCTGCCATTCATGGGTTTAACTTCTCTCCAACCAAGACTTATGCTATGACTTTGAAGCTTGTCGCTCCTCATCCCTCTTCGTTGCACTATGAGGACCTGTACAAGTATAATGCTAAAATGTTAAACTAACATTTACATTAACTTTTGGTTAATCTTTGACATCTGCTTGTTTTGGGTGCCCCGTGTCTCACACTTCTGAACTGAATGCTCTCTACAGCCTTTACCTTACTTCCCGCACTTCTTGGTAGCTGATACACACAAACCTCTATTTGTTCTCTCTTGTGTTGTCTGAACTAGACTATGGCTGCCCTACCTATTCCTCCGCTTCTCCCTCGATCCTTCATCACCATAGTGCTTTGCATCATACCTAGTTATGCCTCTGCTCTGGTGCCTTTCTTTCATCCCCTATCTAGAGCTTATATATTGAAAAGGTCTTTACAGGATTGTTGCAACTATTACTTCCTTCAGTAGTTCATGCAACTCTTAAAACACCCACTGTTTCCACATGTGCAGTTCTTTGATTACTGCACCTTTAGTGGGCCCATTTCCTGTGTCTTCCTTTTACTACTAGAATATCTTCTTTGCAACACTCCTGGTACATGTCTGTGATATCTCCCCTCACATTGTTTCTACCGTGTCCCCTTGGAGGGCCCCACTTTTGAAATTTTGCAAGGCCCTGACCTGCAGGGTGAAGACTTGTACTTCTACTGTTAGATGTGCCTTATCTTTAAAAACAATTCCTAGTATTCATGCACTATTGCTGTGTTTACAGATGGGTTAGAATTTGCCAGTGGAATTTGCTACTCCATTGTTTTCCTTTACCAAACCTGTGTGCGCCACCTTCCCTTGGAGGCTAACATCTTTGAAACAGCTTCATGCAATTTTATATGTTCTTTGTTGGTTACTTTTTATGAGTCTACTTTCCTTTACAATTATGGTCGATTTCCTCGTGGATCTGGCTTTTAACCCTTAGCATCCTGTGATGATTGATATCCAATACCTGTCCATTTCTTATCTGTAGGAGATTTGACAGTAGAATTCCGCTGGGTGCTTGGCCATGTTGGTGTTACCTCAAATGAACTTGCGGATGCCGCAACTAAGGAAGCTATTCATGCCTGTTATTTCCTACAAAGAGATTTAGATTTGTCATTTATTTCGCTATCCACGACTGCTGGTAAGGTTGATGGTCTAGCGTTATGAGTGACAGTGGTCTTCCTCTTACTACTGTAATGGCAGCGGGAATAGTGCTCGACTAGGCTGCATATTGGATACACACTTCCCTCACGGGCATTTAATGGAATGACACCCCTGCTCTTTATTGTTCAAATTGCATTATCCCCTTAGTCTTGCATCTCTTTGTGGAATGTTTTGATCAGGATCCTAAGCCTTTTTTTTTCTAATATCCCTGTGGGTCACTCATTCCTTGATGAATGCCTTGTTGAATCAAATGAATACCCGTTATCACTTGTCTTATAAACTTTTGTTCTCGTATTAGCATCTTGTAGGATCTTTAGTGTCTTATAAATATCCATGACTCCGATGGATATTTATGGTGCTACAAAGTGCTACCAAAGTCTTCTCGGCTTAGTTTCTTCTGAAAATTGCTTAAGACATACAAAATGATACAGGTCTGTAGTATAGTTCTTTCTGTATTTATCCTTGCATCTAGTTATGCTATTAAATATCTACCAGCTGTCAGGTAGTTCTCTCTCCTTCAATAAAGCATTGTAGGTTGCTGGAAGTTTTGATTAGAGCTGCAGATAAATTTATTAGCAACCATGTATGTATAAATATGGGATATTGGGAAGAACAAATGGAGCATGCAAATACAATTGCCCTAGAAAGGATTAGGAATATTCTTACGTCACTTAGAAGTTAAGAAACCTGTCCCTGCAGACAGGTTTTTCCCGGCCCAAAAGGAGAAAAATGAAGAGCAATGGAAGACTCCTTGGTTCAATCAGGCATGTAAGGAAGCAGAGCAATTAAGAACAAGAACATAAACTACAGAAATAACAGAACACCACAGAGAGTATGAAAATGACATTGCAAGTAAAACCAAGACCCAACCAAAACTGCTCCACAGCAGTGATAAAACTAAGAAAAGTAGAGAATAGAATACACAGAATGACGAGGAAGTGTGTGTGAGGAACTAGAGATTCCAGGTCTTTACAATAGAGCAAGAAGTCCCTGTATTAAGAAAGGAGGCAGTAAACCAAGGAACCTTGGATGAATTTGAACTTACCAGTGATCAGGTCAAAAGGAATCTGTTGGTGCTGAATGTGATTAAGGCTGTTGAGTCTGACAGAATCTCACCGTGGTTACTAATAGAGGGTGCAGAAGCATTAAGTGTACCCACTCCATTAGTGTATAACATACACTATCCTGTTAGTGTATAACAGGAAACAGGAGACCTACAGGAAAACTGGAAGACAGCTAATGTAGTCCCAATATGCAAAAAGGGTGGCAGGCAAGAGGCACTGAATTACAGGCCAGTTTCCCTAACTTGAATACCATGCAAGGCGATGGAGAAGATCGTGAGGAAAAAGCTTGTTGAACATCTGGAGAGGAGGAGCTTTGTAACACATCACCAGCATGATTTCTGGGATGGTAAATAGTGCCTCACAGGTTTAAAAGAATTCTATAACAGGTGACAAAAATTAGGTGAGAAAGAGAAGGGTGGGCAAACTATCTTTGTCTTTGATACAGTACCCCATAAGAGGCTGTTACAAAAGTTAGGGTAACGGGCAGGAATAAAAAGTAAGGTGCTCCAGTGGATAAGGGAGTAAGCAACAGGAAAAAACAAATAACTGTGAGAGGGTGATGGGAGGGAGACATCAGAGTGGCGAGATGTAACCAGTCCTACAGGGCTCTGTACTTGAACACATCCTGTTTCTGATATATGTAAATGATCTTTGAGAGGGTATAGTCTTATTCCTCTCAATGTCTGATGATGCAAAAATTATAAGAATCAATACAGATTCGAGCCTGGACCCAGGTTGGGCTTGGGGAGTAGAAAACCTTCCAAAAGCCTCTCCGGGTTTGCTCCAGATAAAGATAAACAAACTACAGGCCGACCTGGACAAACTGGTGGAACGGTCTAGAAAATGGCTACTTAAGTTTAACTAAGGAAAGTGTAAAGTAATGAAATTATGTGAAAGGAGTAGGAGGCCAAACACAAAGTACCCTTTGGAAGGTGAAATTCTGCAAGAGGAAAATCTGGGGGTTAATATGACACAAAACCTATCCCCAGAAGCCCACATAAAGAGGATATCATCAGCGGCATATGCTAGATTGGCAAACATAAGAACTCCCTTTAGAAACTTGGGTAAGGAATCATTCAGAAACTTGGGCAAGGAATCATTCAGAACCTTGCATACCACCTATGTCAGACCACTCCTGGAGAATGCAGCTCCAGCCTGGAGTTCATACCTAGTTAAACACAAGACAAAATTAGAAAAGATTCAAAGGTATGCCACCAGACTAGTCCCAGAGCTGAGAGGTATGAGTTACAAGGAAAGGTCACGGAAATTAAACCTCACCTCCCTGGAAGACAGCGGATTTAGGGAGAAACATGATCACCACCTATAAAATTCTCAGAGGAATTGACAGGTGGAGCAAGACAAGCTATTTAGCATGGGTGAAACACGAACAAGGGGACACAGGTGGAAACTGAGTACCCAAAATGAGCCAAAGAAACCATAGAAAGAATCTATTTATTAATTTCTATAGAAGAAGATACATTAGGTTTGTGAGAGTACATAACATTGGTGTTCTTTCATTTTACATCAGTTCTGTACAGTATATATCAGTGCTCACACTAGAAAGGTTAAATAACATCCAATCACCAACACAAGTGTTTGAAGGTGAAGAGAATGAATTTAGGAATATACCCATAACATGCAACATAATCAGGAAGTGCATTGACAAACTAAAAAAATATCTAAAGCCCCAGGTGTGGATGGAATCCAATCCAAAGTCATAAATTGTATTGAAATTGAAATCAGTTTATTGAGGTAAAATAAACACAAAGGAATGAGGTAGCTCAAGCTATTCTCACCCCATTCAGTACGTGTTCATACATAAATAATATATAGATACATCACAAACAATAAACATATTACCGAACATTCTGAGTGATAAACATATACATTTCTTTCTTTACACATCTAGTATGTGTTTTTTTAATTATTTTCTACCACAGACGTGGCCACACATTTATAATGCTAACCAGCATATATACATTTTCTTCTGTCCTCCATGAACAGGGTTAGAGATGTGTTAAACACATAGTTTAGGGGTTTATTGAACAATCAACCACAGAAGGTGATTCGGTGCTTTTAAAATGCTAAGCTAACCTACATACATAAATACATACCTGGTTGATGGGGTTCTGGGAGTTCTTCTACTCCCCAAGCCCGGCCCGAGGCCAGACTTGACTTGTGAGAGTTTGGTCCACCAGGCTGTTGCTTGGAGCGGCCCGCAGGCCCACATACCCACCACAGCCCGGTTGGTCCGGCACTCCTTGAAGGAAACAATCTAGTTTCCTCTTGAAGATGTCCACGGTTGTTCCTGTAATATTTCTGATGCTCGCTGGTAGGACGTTGAACAACCGTGGACCTCTGATGTTCATACAGTGTTCTCTGATTGTGCCCATGGCACCTCTGCTCTTCACTGGTTCTATTCTGCATTTTCTTCCATGTCGTTCACTCCAGTACGTTGTTATTTTACTGTGCAGATTTGGGACCTGTCCCTCCAGTATTTTCCATGTGTATATTATTTGGTATCTCTCTCGTCTACTTTCTAGAGAGTACATTTGGAGAGCTTTGAGACGATCCCAATAATTTAAGTGCTTTATCTCGTCTATGCCAGCCGTATATGTTCTCTGTATTCCCTCAATTTCAGCAATCTCTCCTGCTCTGAATGAGGAAGTGAGTACTGAGCAGTACATAGATACACAGATTTACGTATGCCCTACATAAAGTGTTCGATGTGTCTTTTACATAGTGTCATTAATGTACATTTACAAAGGTGAAATGTAATTCTGATCTGCTTCCATATATACTTTATACACATACATATACATATATATATACACACACATGCATTCACATACATTTGTCTCATTTACTCTGACAGGGTGAGATAGCTGATAAAGAAGCTAGTGTGCAATTAAGCACTTACTCACTGAAGGTGATGAAGGTGCTTTTACAAGCTCAGGTTATATAGTTACATACAAGAGTTGTTACATTCTTGTACAGCCACTAGTACGCGTAGCGTTTCGGGCAAGTCCTTAATCCTATGGTCCCTGGAATACGATCCCCGCCGCGAAGAATCGTTTTTTCATCCAAGTACACATTTTACTGTTGCGTTAAACAGAGGCTACAGTTAAGGAATTGCGCCCAGTAAATCCTCCCCGGCCAGGATACGAACCCATGACATAGCGCTCGCGGAACGCCAGGCGAGTGTCTTACCACTACACCACGGAGACTGTTCTATTAGTCCCATATGTGAATGTCTCCTCACGATATCTATCATAATATTTAATGCTACAACTTTCA
Source organism: Procambarus clarkii (assembly GCF_040958095.1). Lineage (NCBI taxonomy): Eukaryota > Metazoa > Arthropoda > Malacostraca > Decapoda > Cambaridae > Procambarus > Procambarus clarkii. The sequence goes on along the minus strand of NC_091207.1, from coordinate 20,093,447 downwards.
GGTCTTTGTGAATTTGTTAGGTCGGTGAGATCTTCATTTGATATTTGTTTAAGTATTCTCTTTGTCATTGCTAATGAAACACCCATATCAATTTCTACCACTGGTTTTCTACAGGCTGTCTTTGCAAGCATATCAACAGTGTTATGCCTTGAGATGCCAACATGTGATGGTATCCATTGGAATTTAATTTCAAATCTGTTTTCTTTAGCAGCTAAAACATTCATTCGAATATCACTGACTATTTTCTGGGTGTCACTACTATGTGCGTTCAATGCCAGGATTGCACTCTGCGAGTCACAGTATATAAGTCCACTGCCTTTGTCTTTTAAAAATTCAGAATAAAAATTCATATATATATATATATATCTATCTATATATATATATATATATATATATATATATATATATATATATATATATATATATATATATATATATATATATATATATATATATATATATATATGTGTGTGTGTGTGTGTGTGTACATGTATGTATGAGTGTGTGTACATGTGTATACAACATTAATAATTTTGTAACTAGCGTCAAACACTGTTACTTGCTTAGCTAACCAAACTAGAGGGTTCAGTTCCTGAACCGATTATGTGCCTCTGTAATCCTTTACACCACCGCCCACGGGATGGGTATGGGGTGCATAATAAAGAAAGAAATAGAAGAAATTGAAATTGCATAATACGGTTATTGACATTCAATAATAGTAAGATAAGTGTTGATATTAAGTTTTTAAGTAAGATAAGTTAAGATAAGTTTTAAGTAAGACAGTTTTGATATTCCTAGAGTACGACATAATCAAACTAGAAATGCTCTACAAATCAAGGGGCCCAGAATGTGGAATGACCTTCCCAACCATGTTAAAGACTGTACCTCTCTCAACCAGTTTAAGTTAAAAACGAAGCTATACCTAATAAATTCCCTGTAACCTACCTTACCCTTCTATTGTTAACCAATGTCTGTTTTTTTTTTTTTTTTTTAAGAGCGCTGTTTGTCGACATAACTGTATTTGTGCTGCTTTTTCATCTATGTTTTCATTTCTTGTTTTCATTCTACTCATTATCCTCAATTAGTATTAAGCTTGTCATTTAAGTTTATCATGCCCGAAACGCTTTGCGTAATAGTGGCTTTAGGCATTGTATGTACTAGCTCTACCTATAAGTCAACCAATCTTTGTAAAAATTTATTGTATGTATGTACCTTACCTAAATAAACATTTTATTTATTTATTTTTTATTTTATAAATCAATGAGGACCAAATGGGAGACCAGTGATCAGATGAATACTACAGACTCAAGAGTAGCCTTCTCTTCTTGTATATAAATGAAAAAATAAATTCGTTTGTTTAATTCTAATGCTTGTAGGCGAGAACAGTTGTGAACGCCAGCTAGCGCACAAGTACATGAGCGCCCAAAATACTTTTACACAAAAGACATGTACTGACAGGCGTGTGGCTTCTGACTTCTTTTTTATTGATTAATATTAAATATTAGGCGCTTACCTATTATAGTTATCATTTTATGCAAGTATAACTATCACATAATAAATATAAAAGGAGTTTATCAAAAAACTGACAGAAGTGTTGTGTTTTGTGCGTTGTATCGTGTTTGTGGGCATTCGGGTGTGTTGTGTTTACGCTGGCGGGCGGCGTCCTTACCAACTCCGGATTATGTCTATTACATCACTAAACTTCATTTAATAACTATATGCCTGTTAAATAGAAGATTTTAATTGTTAATAGCATTATATTGTCGTTTTAATATGGAACACGTACACATATGCGAAACGTCTAAAGCTGGTGTCCGAAGTGGTAAAAATATTAGTGTGCGATGTTGTCAATGTACGGAGTGTCTTGTATCCGAGTCCATAGGAATTACCGTTTGTCCTGGCGCCATCTATGTTTTGACAGCAGTACTACTAATGTTCCCACGTTATGTGATGATCGCTATACGGGTATTACGGTCAGTTGCTCTTCTATATATGTTTATGGACAACGTAGGTGATTTGAGGCAATTTGCGGCCAGAGTGAAATAGTATCCACGCGGTGAGTGATGGAGGAGGATATATACTGCTGTGTACTCGACTAGCGGGTGAGAGGTAAGTTATATCGAACAATTATGGGGAATAGATGGGTTATTTTAAGCGTAGAATGTCAGGTAACCGGTAACTACACAGATGGGGTAGTGTTTTTTTAAGTTTTTATTTACTAAAGTGGAACATAACATTATGCCTTTAGCTGAACAAGTCTACTGGTGGGGGAAGTAGACGGGTTTTATGAAAGTATTTTACCTAAATATTTGTATTTGGTTAACTAGTTCAGCCGTTACCAGGGAGGGTGTTCCTTTAATCTAATCTAAAAATTCTAGCCGGACAAAGTGATTAAATAAAGAAATTGAATAGAACGAAGTGGTTTGCCAGGGTGCTTAACATTTAGTTTAGTTCACTTACTATGCAGCCCATGCTTAAAGAATGCAAGTTTATCATATTGAATTTACCGTAGTTTTACTGCATTTAATATACCGTTTTTACCCTATTTAATTATGTCGGGTAAAGGCCGGTCGTGGAAAGTTCCTAATATAGCAAGTTTTAAAGGAAAAGTTTGAGTTAACTTTAACGCTTAAGTTAGTGACCAATTAGCTTAGTCTATTGTGAGGAAAGTTACTAGAATCTAACATTGCAAGTGCCATTTCTCTACTCTTTTTGAGAAACATGACTAGATACATGAATCGCATAGTTTTATTACTAAATGTTCATGGACTAGGTTGCATAGTTGGGGAAATAGTGATAAGGTTTGTGATTTTGTGTACCTTGACTTCAGCAGAGATTTTGATAGTGGCGCAAAATTGATAGGGGCTCGGATCATTGGGAATGCTGACTGAAGTTGATTAGGTCATGGCTATACCAAAGGAAATTAGTATAAATGGTGTTAAGTTGGGAGAAGTGTTGTAAGTAGTGCCTAAAAGCTCTCCTTGGACCTCGGTTATTAGCAAGATTATGGTTTAGACTGCAATAGTTGCAGAATTGGCAAATAAAAAATACCGATGCCCTATATAGTTTTGAAATGGTTAAGACTACCAGATGCAGTTTAATGCTGACAAATGTAAGGTATGGGGGCTAGGTAAAGATGAGATAGATGGTGTAGATTATTAAGAGTATTAAATTTTTTGCAGGTGGTAAATTCTCCCAGAGCTGGCACTGCTCTCCAGCCTGGGATGTTGATTGGTTAGTCTTCAACTGCCTCCCAACATGGTAGTGAGGTCCTGAGCTGACACGCAGTGAGGAACGTGGAAAGCTTCCTGAATTGGCACATGGTATGCCTTCCTTTCAAACCAGCAGCTGGCACAAATGTTCCAGCTAACATCAGAATAGTAGATGAAGCCCACACTAAAATGTAAGTGGTACAGTAAATGGACACCCCCCTTCCCTTTTGACACTGAACAGTTGGGAGGAAGGGGGGGAGAAAGTGTGGCTTATAGTTCTATTGCTACAGAATCTTTTGCCATAAGCCAGTGGCAGTGCCTATTGGCACTTGCTAGGGTATGGAAGTCTAGGCTTAGGCTAGTGGGTACCATATCTGCAAGGTTAGTCCTTTCAGGAATGTATTGAATAGAATGGTATGTTGAAATTGTGAAAATTGTAATGTGGGGCATTAGATCTTAAACAGCATAGTTGAGGGTGTTTTATTAATAAAATTTTAATGAAATATAAATCTTGTTTAGTTAACATTAAATGTTTGTTAAATAAGCTTTAATCTATAAATGTATAACTGTTAAGGGTAATCAAGAGTCAAATAAAGTTAATGGCAGGAAAAGTTTTGTTCTAAGTGATGGTATTTTTTCCCTTGACAGTAAAAAAAAATATTCAATGTTTACTTTAGCTTGGTTTTAATTTTATATAGTTTTCCAGAATGTGGTTTGGAAAGTCCAGAAGTTCCTCTGTCAGTTGGAAGAGTTAATTGCAGTAAAGGTTAATCTGAATAGCTTTGCATAAAAGTAAAAAAATAGTAATAACTTAAACAATATAGCATTGGCTAAAGATAAATGTAAATTGCCATTGAAGTGCAGTTGTGGATAGTTTCTCAAATGACATTTACTGAAACTTGGCAAATTGATGCCATATATTTATATTGCTAAATTAGATCTTTACTACTGCTACTAGAATATGTAGGAAAGGTAAATTCCTTAAAGAATTTTTTTACATCTGAATTTGTAAACTACTGAATGCTAATTTGAAAAGTAAAGCAAGATTGGCTTTAAATCTGAAATTAATTTGTTGAAATATTTTTCAGGTGAAAGTGATTGATGCATGGACTGGCTTGGAGTGAGTCTCCTTTACTCTACTCTACAAAAGTGGGTAAGTTTGAATTTGATGTTTTAGCTATATCAATGACCTAATCTTAATTCTCTTATCTAGTCCATTTATAGGTGTGTAATCATGTCCTACTGTTACAACCCACAGGGGATGATGCAGTTTGTACTGATCCTACCCCATTTCATAAAAGGGGACCAGGCAGTCCTGCAGATTTCCCTGGCTTGGCTTTTTCAGAGCTTTGCTCTACTACCCATCTAATAGATGGACTAGATTTGCATAGGTTTAGGGACCCTTAACAATGGTTACATTGTTAATTCTCACAGGGCTTGTTTGCATCTAAAACTTTAGTGCCTGGCATGCATTGTACAGTGATTTCAGTAAAGCATATGTACAATGTGTTGATGGCACTAAAGTGGTGGATGTAATGCACCCATTCAGGGAACAAGGTCTGCACTAACTTCAGAGGAAGGGATAGAGCCTATCTTAAAAGATAGGCTGTTAGGATTTTTTGGGCTTATTATTAGGCATTGGTGATAATAAAAGTAGTGTCCCTGTTTAATGTTTATTTTTCTTTTACAGGTGATTGTCTCTGGAGTTGTCTTGGCCTTTTGGATCTTCTGTTCATCTAAGAGCATCTGTCCCACAACCTGAAACAGTAATAAATATTAGATGTATTATAAATACTATATGTAAAACTTATTAAATAAAACAATTTTAATGAAACTACTTTATATACCTTATCCTGAAATTATGCTTGAAATTGTTTACTACTATTGATGCAATGTTTAAACATCTGAAATTTGTTTACTTTGAAAATAAATACTTGGTAAAATTTACACCTTGTTACATAGGTAGTCCACTTTAACATCTTTTCAACGCATTTTGCATGCACCTATTCAATTTACATAAACTAACAAATATTGCAAATTAGTCTGACATATTAAAGTGGAAGAAACTTTAGTCAATATTTTAGTTTCCATATTTGAAAGTAAATTTAAAGCTATGCAACACCTAAGCTTTGTACAAATTATGATTAAATTAACTAAAGATCATTTAAATTTACAAAACATTAGAAAAGTGACACTGAAGCATCTATACATCATGGTTTTCACAAAGTCTTTGGTAAAATATTTAATCAAAGATCTTAAATGATTTGTCTGCCAAACTTCAGATATTCTGAAATATTTTACCTAGATTAAAACCATCATTGTTTGAAAGGGCAAAACAGATTACTGTCAATTAGTTTGACCTAACATCTGCAAGGTCCTGAAGGAATGGAATTTTTTTGTAAAACTTTGTTTGCTAAAAACAAACCCTGCCTAATGAACCTCCTCATTTTTTTTAGAAATGGTAATTGCAACATTACCAAAGGCCATTGTTTTAATAGCCAAAGTACCAAATGAAAGACCAAGAAGCAACAAACAGGTAGAAAGGACAAAAGAATGGTTATGAGGACCCTTTCATTTGTTAAAGAAATGACTGGAAAAAATGCTGTCACACCACAAGGGGTCTTAACCCTTGTCATATACATCACTGACATTAATCTAAATATTACCAACCACAAAAATTGCTGATAACATGTTATAAAAACAATAATAATATTGAGGCCTTAATGCAGATCTCTAACTCTACAAATAGTAACAAGACTGGCAATTTCTTAATATAAAACAGAAAAAAATCCAAGACCTTGCACGTGAGCCAGAACAATCCATACCACATTAAAATGAAACAACAATGAAGGTAAGGTAATTACCAAAAGAAGGCACCAAACCGGGAAGGCCATGTAGCACCATCAAAGTGCGAAATAATCAGAGGGCGCTAAATATCACCAAGAATGCCAATACGAGAACAAAAACGCATAAGGCGAACGATATCAAGAGTATCCGATTCACCTAGAATTCTATCGAGGGACGGTCGGAAAGCAAGACACACGCTCGTCCTGGAAGTCAGGACATTCAACAAGGATATGCACAACTGTAAGAGGGACAACGCAATTCGGACAATAAGGAGCAGGGCGGCGCTCCATTAAGTGACCGTGGGTTAAGCGGGTATGACCAACCCACAGCCGTGCCAAAGCAGTGTCCCACCGCCGGTTACGGTGGTAGGAGGAAGGCCACTGGGACACACTAAGTTTGAGAGTACGCAGCTTGTTACCAACCACAGAGGACCAACAACCCTGCCAACGGGGAAGAATGAATAACAGGATAAAAGTCGGAATAAGGAATACCTTTACGGGAGATGGGACAAGAACGGATAGCTTCCTTAGCGGCAGCATCCGCACGCTCATTGAAACACCAATATGGCTGGGAACCCAGCAAAACTCTACTGATTTAAATTTACTAGAAATAAGAAACAGCCAATGTTGAATCTCAATGACCACCGGATGGACAGGATTAAAGGACCCTAGAGCCATGAGGGCACTACGAGAATCAACTACAACCACAAAGGAGGAATGAGAATGAGAAAGCAAGAGACAAAGAGCATAGAGAATAGCATAAAGTTGTGCCGTAAAGACGCTAGCCTCCGAAGGGAGGCGACACATGTAAGTACGGTCAGGAAAAACAACAGAGTAGCCCACACCATCCGCAGACTTAGACCCATCAGGGAAGATGGAAATAGAGTGGGAATGCGAAGAAAAGTGCTCAAGGAAGAGGCTTTTCAGAATTGTAGGAGGGGTAAAGGCTTTAGTAATACAAGTCAAGGACGTACAAAACTTGGGAAGGGGGACTCTCCACGGAGGTAATGAAGGAACAATACGAGGAGAAACATTAGAAATATGAACAGAAAGAGAATCCTGTAAGCGAGATAACTGGACAGAAAGTGGGAGACAATGAAGAGGAACAGGAACCACAGGAGGAGGAAAAGTCAATGCACGACAGAGGAGAGAGGAAGGATGTTGGAAGGACCGCGCAAGATAGCGAAGACAGTAGCGATCACGGCAGTCCTGAAGAGAGAGAAAGCCAGTGTCAACATACAAACTAAGGGCGGGAGTCGAACGAAAGGCACCAGAGCCGAGATGCAACCCAGTATGGTGCAAAGCATCAAGACGGTGAAGAGTAGAAGGAGAAGCAGAAGAGTATGCAGGGCAACCATAATCGAGTTTAGACAGGACGAGAGAGGAGTGCAAATAGAGGAGCGTGCGCCTATCCGCTCCCCAAGAAGTATGGGACAAAACCTTAAGGAGGTTAAGGGCCTTAGAGCATTCAACTCGGAGGCAAGAAATATGGGCTGACCAAGACAAACGAGTGTCAAAGACTAACCCCAGAAGCTTCGCGGAATCCCTGTACACAATGAGATGACCATAAAGCAACAACAATGAAGTAAAGGTCCTTTCAGTAAGAATCTATCATTCACTGAAAGTTGCTGCAGTTAAAAATAAAAGAAAATACAGGTCCCTAGAAATAAACAAGCAACCTTTTTGACTAAGGAAAAGAAGGTAGTTATTCTACTGTATAAGTCTAAGTATTCACTTAGATAACTGTATCCAAGCATAGAGGTTCCCCCCCCCCCTTCCCTTTCAGAAAAACATCTACTTTCGAAAAAGTTTAACATTGGCCAACAAAAATGATTCCAGAACTAAATTGCCTAATACCAGGAACAACTGAGAGCTATGACAAACACTGCAACCCTCTCCTACCCCCAAGTCTTATGCTATTTATGATCCAAGGTAATTTGAGATACTATACTCTACTTCCTACAGACGAGTCTAGCAAGAGGGTGATCTCCTGGCGATTAAATTGAAGCACGATACAGGTGTCAACGAACATCAGTCAGCCCACTTGTCAGCACAGTGGATAACTAATGACATCATAATCTGCAGTGTTGTATGCCTCCCTGTGGCCATTTAAATCAATAAAACACAGGGTTGTGGCAATGTTTACAGCATAAGGCAAGGTATAGAGGAATCCTGGAATGCCATGTAATGTGTAGTCCTTGAATGTGCTTTAGGCAACCAAATTGAATAACAACATTTCTGGTGTTCGGCTATATAATCCGAGTTTCTCATTCGGTATAATGTTTTAAACCTAAATAGGAATTCACTTTAAAGGTCAATTTATTTGGAAAGTACTAACCAGATTCCAAATTACTGAGCTCTGAAAGTACTACAAGGCAAGTTTAACTGAACGAGTGTTTGCCTATCCATACCCCCATGAGGTATGTGACAACACTGAATAAAGAAAGGGTCTTTGAGCATTCACCGTGCAGGTATTTGACATGACCAATATAGCCAAGTGTTAAAGATCATTCTAAGCAGTTCTGCACAATCCATATACTATCAATTAATATAATTGTACAATGGTGCTTGGTGGATGATATTTCCTATTAAAACTCATTGGACAACTGTTTGTATTAGACATTTTAAACCTACAAATGGTAGCCCTAGATATCGCACTACAGTATTAATTACAAGATGAACAATGTAAAATCAATACCACAACAGCAAAGGATGACGGCTTTTCAACAACCGACAAACACACAGGTCTAACACCAGCCATCCCGAGAGAGGACGTCCCAAGCATGTACACCCCACAACTTTACATCACCTTTGCTACCTCACGCGAGCACGCAACAGCATGAGGATGCCATACTTCCAAACCAACTCCATGCACTTTGAGGCTTTAACAACTCAACATTTAAAAAGTTGATTTAAAAAATCAAACACCTGAATTTTTCCCTAATTAAATTTACTAGGGAAATGCACACCAAGCCATGAAACTTACAATGAAGATGAACAAACTACACACAACTGTCACCAAACTTCCACATACCACCCCCTTCTCACTCCTGCCCTCCCTCCTTAGGTGCTCTGATTGGCCGAGCACCTGAGCCACCACCACTCACCTCTTGTTGTGAGAGCCTAAAGCATGTTTGGTTGCACTTTAAAAGTTCCCGAGTGTACTCGCCTAATTGTGAGTACCGCCTGCCCGGTTCACCATTTTGTTTTTCAATCTACCTCAATTTACCCCTTTACAATCAAATATTATGCAAAATTCTGTTTAAGACTTGTCCCTTCTTAACTTAAATAACTGCTTTGGCCATCTGCAATCTTTCTAGGTGGGTAACAATGACTCTTGAGGCCAGAAAGGACTTATCAAACGGCGATCATAACAATACGGTACACACACAAAATCACAACCTGATATACACCAAGCAGAAAATCCACTGGAGATGTGAGGCGACGTAAACCCTTGCCCAAGGCACTGGCAGCTGCATACTCTACCACAGTATATTACTGACTTTGTAAAAGTCTTACAACCGGATTTCCCCATAAATCACAGCAAGTTTTGAGGCCACTCCTTGAGTCAACGTCTTACGTAAGCCCTACAAGCACTCAGGTGAAGGCTGAAGCAGTTCAACACCATACGCCCCAACTTCAAATACACAGTTGAGAGGCGGGACCAAAACGTGATTTTCTGTGTGTGCCTGAAGTTGGGGCATACGGTCTTGCTTCACCCTTCACTTTACCCTTCACCGGCGTACTTCAGGGGTTTTATTTAATACTTGGACTGGCTTCAGTAGGGCCTCCAGACTTTCTGTGGCTTCACAAGTGTCACGTGAATCCCCTGCATAGCAGTGGAACTGCCTTTTCCCTTCACCTTCAATGCCTCTGCACTGGAAGTATACATCTACACCAGCCCAGAAGAGTCATCAGTCCTGCCACCTCTCCATACCCCCCAGGGCCTGGCACGGCCTGGTACGACTCAGAGGCAAGCCGGGCGCCACTGTTAACTGGCAGTTTGTCCCCACAAACAAGCAGTTAGCCGCCTTTAACTGACAGTGGTACAGCTCAATACAAAGGCACCGCCAGCCACAACGAGCAGTTTGCTAGTTGACCAGATGTCCACCTCGTGTTGACACTGGATGAGTCATCACCGCCGGACTATATAAAGAGCGCTGCCTCCCTGGAGAGGCAATCTCTCCCTTAGTGCTCTAGGATCACCTTCGTGTCTCTAACCCGTCGTCCGCTTCCAGCCAACGTCGTGTGACTGATGCCATGGTGGTATGGTAGCTGTCTTCAGAACACCAGTATATCTTCATACTTTTATTCATTGCTTATAGTTTATTTTTTGCATTTAAGGTCATACTAACTTGTTCACCTTTGCATTACATGATAGTCAAGTATTGTCATGTGTTATTTGTGTTCATTACTATTTCAGTAAATTGTTTAATTATTTATTTGATAATTTTCATTTGTTTCCACCTGCAACTTACACACTGCAAGGCCAATAGCAGCATTTCTTTCATTTATGTGAGGGAGAGCCATACCATTTTGGTTCAGTATAGCTGTGATACCATAACCCGTCACACAAGATATCCAATTGTAAGACTTTTACCATCAGTGGTGGTAGAGTATGCAACTGGCAATGCCTTTGTTACAGGTTCGCTTCATCTCACAGCCCCAGTGGATTTTCTCACACATTTGAATACATGAAACAATTTTATTTGATACATTCCAAACCAAAGTACTGTACAGTACAGTAATTATCAAACCATCAAATGTGTGGGATAATCATAGTGCGCTAAATATCACTAACGTCGCCAATACAAGAACAAAAACGCATACGGCGAACAATATCAAAGGTATTGAATTTACCAAGAATTTTATCGAGGGACAATTGACAGTAAGGGATGGTCGGGAAGCAAGACACGTAAGTCCTGGAAGTCAGGACATGTAGAGACAACGGTTTGGACAATAAGAAGCAGGGCAGCACTCCATTAAGTGCCCGTGAGTTAAACGTGTATGACCAATATACAACCTCGCCAGAGCCGTTTCCCACCACCGGTTACGGTGGTAGGAGGAAGGCCACGGGGACACACTACTCTTAAGAGCACGCAGTTTGTTACCAGTAACAGAAGACCAACAACCCTGACAACGGGCAAGAATGGGGAAATGAATAACTGGGTAAAAGTCATAATAAGGAATACCTTTACGGGAGATGGGACAGGTACAGGATGGGACAGCTTCCTTAGCGGCAGTGTCCGCACGCTCATTTAAGAACACACCAATATGGGTGGGAATCCAGCGAAATTCCACTGTCTTAAATCTACTGGAGATAAGAAACAGCCAATGTTGAATTTCAACTACCAAAGGATGGACTGGATTAAAGGATTCTAGAGCCATGAGGGCACTGCAAGTGTCAACTACAAACACAGAGGAGGATTGACAGCGAGAAAAGAGTTGATGAAGAGCATAGAGAATAGCATAAAGTTCTGCCATGAAGATGCTAGTCTCCGGAGGCAGGAGACAGAAAGGTGCAGTCAGGAAAAACAACAGAGTAGCCTACACCGTCTGCAGACTTAAGACCCATTGGTGAAGACGGAAATAGAGTGGAAGTGTGAAGAAAAGTGTTCAAGGAAAAGGTGATTTAGAACTGTAGGAGGGGTAAAAGTTTTAGTCATGTGGGTCAAGGCTTACAGAATTTAGGAACGGGGATCCCTCCATAGGGGCAAAGACGGAATGACACGAGGGGAAATATTGGTAACACAAACTGAAAGAGCATTTTGTAAGAGAGACAACCGTACAGAAAGAGATAGGTGGTGAAGGGGAACAGGAATCACAGGATGGGTAAAGGTCAAGGCATGACATAAGCAAGAGTGAGGGTGCTGTAAGGACCGTGCAAGGTGGAGAAGACAGTAGCGATCATGGCGATCCTGTAGAAACAGGACGCCAGTTTCAACATACAGGCTTAGGGTAGGTGTCGAAGGAAAGGTACCAGAGCTGAGCCGTAACCCAGTATGATGCAGTGTGTCCAGATGGTGAAGGGTAGAAGGAGAAGCAGACGAGTAAACAGGGCCATAATCGAGTTTAGACAGAACGAGAGAGGAATGTAAAGAGAGGAGCAGTGTCGATTAGCTCCCCAAGAAGTATGGGACATGACCTAAAGTTAGTTAAGGGCCTTAGAGCATTCAACTCGGACGTAAAAAATATGGGGCGACAAAGACAAACGAGTGTCAAAGATTAGCCCTAAAAGCTTTAGCAGATTCTTTGTACAAAAGGGGATGACCCCTGTTACCTAACAGTAAATAGGTATCTGGAAGTTAGCTGTTACAGGCTGCTTCCTAGGTGGTGCGTGTGTGGGAGAAAAAAAAATTTAGTAGTTAACCACTGAACTGCTCTGTCTTCAAATAACACCATGGTGCACAAGAAATAAATTCTTTCCAAAAATTTTTTTCTCTTCTTATATTGTTAAAATGCAGAGTCTGATCACGGGGAAACTAAACAAAAAATATTGTATGTGACTTACTTTAGCTGCGATGGAGCTGGGAAGTTGAGCAAATTATGGGCGCTGAGCGTTGGAGCGATGGGGGTCTGTCGGCCCCGCCACCCCGTGCGACGGCAGTTGCTGCGAATAAAATGTTGCGCAATTATTTTGAAGTTTCTCATTCATTTCTTCCTTTTTTTTGCTGTAATATTATTTAAAAGTGTGTAATTTGTGGAATTTATATAATTCAAAGTATAGAACATCGCTATGCTCAAAATTATGGGCCTCATATATGCGACATATTCTACAATCAAACAGTGCTTTTGCTGTTATTACACTATATACACACATTGTATATACCCATCTACGTATGTATTCACCATAACGATCCACTATGTTGGTATGGTGAGCCCAAAAAACATGAGTGAGCTGCCACACCCTGCCAGTCCTCCCTCCCTCCTCCAACACATTACTCGCCAACATTCCTCCTCCCAAAATACTGTTATTGTGTTTATTACACTATTTACACACGTTATGTATAAGTATGTACATGTTTTATTCATGTACATACGTACATACTTGCCATCTCCTCACCTCTCTCTCTTGCCTACGTAATGCTCTTGCTTCCCTCATCTCATCACAATCGACTTTATAATGGTCCAGGACGGATCGAAATGTCGTCGTCTATTCAATTTCCAGTGTGTGGTTTGGTCAACAATGAAATCTTCATGCAAGATCTTATAAAGAAAACCCCTAGATCGAGTTTTGCAGATACGAAAGAGTTCAAGGTGAGTAGGGGATGGTTTGAGAAATTTTGAAAAAAGACGTGGTATTCATAGTGTTGTGAGGCATGGTGAGGGTGCCAGCTCAGACAAAGTAGGGGCTGAAAGATTTGTTCATGATTTTAAAGATTTTGTAGATACTGTATTGATGGATATATTCCACAACAAGTGTTTAATTGTGAGGAGACATGGCTATTCTGGAAAAAATTGCCGAAGAGGACATACATTACCCAAGAGGAGACGTCACTGCCCGGACACAAGCTAACTTGGGCTAACTTGTGTCAGGATAGGCTAACTCTTGTGCTGTGTGGCGATTTGAAAATTAAACCCTTGCTCGTGTATCATTCCGAAAATCCAAGAGTTTTAAAAAATATATAACGTGCAGAAAAACTGTGATGTAGAGTGGTTTGCCCTGCCATCAAAAAATATCTGCAAGAGAAAAGTTTGACACTAAAGGGCCTGCTTCTCGACAATGCTCCTGCTCATCCTCCAGACTTGAAAGGGTGCATTGTTGGGGCCACTTTTTTTTTTTTAGGGATATTCCTGCATGGGCCCTAAGTTTCTGGCTAATGAACCAATGACATGAAGGAGGAGTTTTCAACCTACCTTGTTACGTGTGCAGGGGTCAATAGGCTGAACATAATGTCAGGAGCAAATGGGGGGCGTTTGCCTCTTCAAACACAATTGTGACCATCTTCATCTCTTCGAACTATCCTAAATGCTCTCTTCACCTGTCTGACCAAATTGGGTGTCCAGACCACCTTTGAATCTGAAATTGTAAAATTAATAGTGATTTCAGAATATTCAGTCCATTTATACTAACAAAATTATATACAGTATACTGTAATTGAAATTTTACAGAATGATAAAGGCAATTTAGTAACTTTGCTAAAATGCACATGGGGGAAATACATGAAAATAGGTTAATATTGTTTGTAAGGTTGATGGGAAATGCTTATTACTTTTATGATTTAAAAGATGTATAGCCCTGATACTCCATCCTGGGTGCATTCCACCAGGTAATGACCACAGCAAAAGTTTTCTACGAGGCTCTATTGTCACACAAACTTTTCACATTTTCAAACTTGATTCATCTTTTTCCCCCTCGTTCCAGGGGTTTTCTTTAAAAGGTCTTCATGCAAATGCCTTGGTTTCTCACAAATGATGGCCTCTGAAATGCTATCACCTGCTAACTCTTTGTTGTGTATCCAAATATATAAAAACTTTTCAACATCCTCAAGTGTTTGTGTTCTCTGTTTCGGGATTGTTGATATGCCTTTTGCCACTTTAACGCTCATAATGTCCTTTTTCTTAGCAAGTATAGTGCATATTGTTGACACAGATTTGTTGTACTGCCTAGCTAGTTCAACAACCTGTGCACCGTTTTGACGTTTATGAATGCTCTCTTGTTTTTCCTCTATGGTCATTCTCACATGTGTTTTCTTGGCTTGAACCTTACCACTGGCTTTCTTGGGACTCATGGCAAGATATATAATAACAAATTTTATGTTCAAATAGCCAAAAATCCCAAAACAAATGTAATGCTTTATAAAGAATTCAGGCGCGATAGTTACTAGGCAGGAGACACTGGTAAACTGAGGTGCGATCACCATACCACCACGCGCTAGGTCAGCCCATACGCATATCAACAAACTCATTTTCCGAGGCAAAGTTTGTAACCCGATTCAAATTTTTCGAAGAAATTAGGCTCGTAACCCGAAAAGTTTATAAATATTCATTCGTAAGCCGAGGTGACACTATATATAAGTAAAAAATTAAAATTTTGTAGATACACTGTGCTGTATTGATGGATACATTCCACAACAAGTGTTTAATTGTGAGGAGACATAGCTATTCTGGAAAAAATTGCCGAAGAGGACATACATTACCCAAGAGGAGACGTCACTGCCCGGACACAAGCTAACTTGGGCTAACTTGTGTCAGAATAGGCTAACTCTTGTGCTGTGTGGCGATTTGAAAATTAAACCCTTGCTCGTGTATCATTCCGAAAATCCAAGAGTTTTAAAAAATATATAACGTGCAGAAAAACTGTGATGTGGAGTGGTTTGCCCTGCCATCAAAAAATATCTGCAAGAGAAAAGTTTGACACTCAAGGTCCTGCTTCTCGACAATGCTCCTGCTCATCCTCCAGACTTGGAGGATGCATTGTTGGGGCCACTTTTTTTTTTTTAGGGATATTCCTACATGAGCCCTGAGTTTCTGGCTAATGTACCAATGACATAAAGAGGAGTTTTCAACCTACCTTGTGTTAGGTGTGCAGAGGTCAATGGTTGAACATAATGTCAGGAGCAAAGGGGGGCGTTTGCCTCTTCGAACACAATTGCGACCATCTTCATCTCTTCGAACTATCCTAAATGCTCTCTTCACCTGTCTGACCAAATTGGGTGTCCAGACCACCTTTGAATCTGAAATTGTAAAATTAATAGCAATTTCAGAATATTCAGTCCATTTATACTAACAAAATTATACATACAGTACTGTAATTGAAATTTTACAGAATGATAAAGGCAATTTAGCAACTTTGTTAAAATGCACATGGGGGAAATACATGAAAATAGGTTAATATTGTTTGTAAGGTTGATGGGAAATGTTTATTACTTTTATGATTTAAAAGATGTATAGCCCTAATACTCCATCCTGGGTGCATTCCACCAGGTAATGACCACAGCAAAAGTTTTCCACGAGGCTCTATTGTCACACAAACTTTTCACATTTTCAAACTTGATTCATCTTTCCCCCCCCCCTCGTTCCAGGGGTTTTCTTTAAAAGGTCTTCATGCAAATGCCTTGGTTTCTCACAAATGATGGCCTCTGAAATGCTATCACCTGCTAACTCCTTGTTGTGTATCCAAATTAATAAAAACTTTTTAACATCCTCAAGTGTTTGTGTTCTTTGTTTCGGGATTGTTGATATGCCTTTTGCCACTTTAACGCTCATAATGTCCTTTTTCTTAGCAAGTATAGTGCATATTGTTGACACAGATTTGTTGTACTGCCTAGCTAGTTCAACAACCTGTGCACCGTTTTGATGTTTATGAATGCTCTCTTGTTTTTCCTCTATGGTCATTCTCACATGGGTTTTCTTGGCTTGAACCTTACCACTGGCTTTCTTGGGACTCATGGCAAGATATATCATAACAAATTTTATGTTCAAATAGCCAAAAATCCCAAAACAAATGTAATGCTTTACAAAGAATTCAGGCGCGATACTTACTAGGCAGGAGACACTGGTAAACTGAGGCGCGATCACCATGCCACCACGCGCTAGGTCAGCCCATATGTATATCAACAAACTCCTTTCCCGAGGCAAAGTTTGTAACCCGATTCAAATTTTTCGAAGAAATTAGGCTCGTAACCCGAAAAGTTCATAAATATTCATTCGTAAGCCGAGGTGTCACTATATATAACTAAAAAATTAAACTCAGGATTACTTTCAACCCCCACCCCTTTTGCTCTACTCCATTGCCACCTACCTTCACCCCCCTCTATGATGTACTCTTCCATAGACACCTACCTTTGCCCCCCTCCTCCCCTCTACTTCTCCATCACCACCTACCTTCACACCCCCTCCCTTCTCCTCCTCCATCGTCACCTTCCTTTCACCCTCCTCTATGATGTACTCTTCCATAGACACCTACGTTCACTGCATATAATGCTCCCCTCTACTCCTCCATCGTCACCTACTTTCGCCCCCCCTCTGCTCTACTCCTCCAGGGTCGCAGACAATTTCACGAGCGTGAGAACTACGAGTTCTCTAACCACTCTCACACTCCTACTCTCTCACCAGTGAGGGGGAGGGAAGGAGGGAGGAAATGAAGGAAGAAAGGTGGGGGAGAGAGAATAGGCAGGGGGGAGGAGGGCCTAGATACATTTCTTCCATATAGATAGGTAGACTGAGGGAGAGCTGCTTGCCAAGAGCCCTATCAGACAGGCTTCCTATTCCTCAACCCTCCCTAATATGCCACATCCTGGTCAGGACAACTTGCTCGATTGTTATTCTTGGTGTGACTCGAGAACTGACCTCGAGGCGGGGCATGGGCATGGATTATCTCCCGGGGCACGCACCTCCCTGCCCCAGCTCTCTCTCTCTCTCACATAATCTATCAAGGGTCTAACATGAGGTCATTGTGCCTACCAGAAGTGTATATGTCCAAGGCTGGCCACCTGTCTGGACCATTCAAATGTATAAACACGTAATTAGTCTATTAAAATTATATATAGTGCTACAATTATAAATTAATTTGTTCATGGTCATTCGTTTATCAGTATTTTAATATGAGGTATATATACGCATGTATGTATACGTTGACGTACACATATATGATTATGTGTATGGAATGATTATGATTATGTGTAATCATATATGATTATATCTAATGAAATGCATTAGTAAGTGATGTGGTGGAGGCTGACTCCATACACAGACTCAAGTGTAGATATGATAGAGCCCAATAGGCTCAGAAACCTGTACACCTGTTGATTGACGGTTGAGAGGTGGAACTAAAGAGCCAGAGCTCAACCCCAGCAAGCACAATTAGGCGAGTATATGAACGAATGCACATGTACACTTTCAAATGAATTAAGATACCTTGAGATACACAATGACTTAGTTTAAATAGTTTAAACACATTATGGTACTCATTTTGACATGCTGATGTCTGGAGGGGAGAGGGGGTGTGGGGGGTTATTGTCTGAGGTGGAGGACCAGAGGAGGGGGTCAGTGGAAGGATGGTGGCTGGAGGGATGCCATTGTTCTAATGGTTATGAAAACAATTATTGATGGCAGGAATTCAGTGGGTGTGTACTTCACCCGCACCATCACCATACTGTGCCCTGCTACAACCCCCCCCCCCCCCCCTCCACCCATGCTGTGCGGGGCGTATTACACATTATGGGATAACCGACTGTCTGTCTATTCCTGTCTGCTCGTTATGCTGCCCTTCCTTTTGAAAATTGTCTGCTTTATCGACTTCCTTCAAGACCACACGTTAGCCTCTTATCACGCCCTCTTACCACTCTCAGGGAGCCGGCTCTTCTATACAATAGTTACCACTCAGTCCCCAAGGTGAAAGAGTGTCCGGGCATATGACTTGTTACGTGTACTTATTTGCGATTCGTTTGGGCTGTCACGTGTGGTGATTAGTGTTGGGTAAGGCTAGGCCAGGTCAGGTCAGACTAGGCCAGGTCAGACTAGGCTAGGTCAGACTAGGCCAGGTCAGACTAGGCTAGGTCAGACTAGGCTAGGTAAGGCTAGGCCAGATCAGGTCTGGCTAGGCCAGGTCTGGCCAGGCCAGGCTAGGCAGGGTGAGAGAAGTAAAGCGGCAGGTACTTACGTTTCCGAGAAAGTAGCGGCGGTAGTATATTGTTGATTTAGATTCGACGACATCCTGAAGCTAGTAGGTGGCGGCCTCATCGCTCTCGAACTTCTTGTTGTTGTAGGGGATACGAGGCACACCCAATATCCCCCTTACATTGATCACATCGCACACTAATATTTTTACTATTTCGGACACCAGATTTATCTGTTTCGTATATGTATAATTGTTCAATATTAAAACCACAATAGAATGCTCTTAACAGTTACAATTTTCAACTTAACAGCCATATATTTGCCCGAAACGCATTGCGTAATAGTGGCTTTAGGCATTGTATGTACTAGCTCTATCTATATATCAATCCATTAATGTAACATCACTTGTATGTATGTACCTTACCTGAATAAACATTATTTATTTATTTATAGTTGGCAAGAACGCCGCCCGCCAGTGCAAATGTCTCAGACCCTGTTGGAATATAACCAGTCTGTCAATCGGGTCAACCCAAGTGTTGCGTTTCCATGCGTTTCCAAAAGGGTCGCCCATGTTGGAATCGGTGAACGCCCTAGTAATATTGTTGAAAACATCTTAATAACTTATTAAACCAAAGGTCTTTTTATGTCAGAAGAACGGCAGAAACTAGATCTATATATGAAAACTCTTTCAGGACAAAATTTAAAGTAAAACTAAAGATATTTGTAGTTGTATAAAAGTTGCATTTTTCATCGGTCGTAGAGCCGGAAATCCGCAATATTCATCTCAGAACAATGTTTATTTCACGCAGAATCGTTAATAAACGTAAGATTTTTATACGTCTCAAGAAAGATAGAAACATAAATTTACTTTAATCTAGTTTTACATAATCTAGTTTTACTTTAAATTTTGTCCTGAAATTATTATTAATTATTATGTTATTAAGTCATTGTAGCCAAGTTATACATGTATTTATGCTGTTGTAAAATTATACAAGTTACCTGTTCATTAACATGGTCTGAAAAATTTAATTATTGGTTACTACTAAAAAATTAAATAAATAGGTCCCAATGCTGTCGGTGTCTTATTCCTCCGTTATCAGAAAACAAAGATTCACACGATGAGAAAGGGTTGCGCAATGTCCTATGACTCACAGGATGAGTATTAGCTGCACAATAAACTACAGGTCACAGGATAAGTATGGGTTGCACAATAAATTACAGGTCACAGGATGGGTATGGGCTGCACAAACTACCGGTAACAGGATGAGTATGGGATGCACAATAAATTACGGGTCACAGGATGAGTATGGGTTGCACAAACTACTGGTAACAAGATGAGTATGGGGTGCACAATAAATTACCGCACAGAGGATGAGTATAGGGTGCACAAACTGGTTGGGTAAATGGAAATGGTTGGGTACATTTCCTTTCACCTAATGCGACTATTCATGTGTCCGGACACCGGCGATTGTGTGGTATTGGCTATTTATTTAACCATAACTTTGCATTCATTTAATAATTATATTAAGATATGTTTTCCTTGAAATGTAGTTACATTATCGTCTACATGTCTTTATTCTGACATAAAGATCTATGACGTTACTTTGCATATATGCAAAGTAATTATAAAATTGATTGGCTTGTGTGGAGGCCTTCACACTCCCTGAGCGAGCCATCAAGTAACTATAAAAAGGCATATATCTTCACTTTCACTTCAGTTATATTTATGCCAAAGTATTAACATGCAGCTTATATTTATGTCTTTATGATGACATAGAAAACTTCGTTTATTACAATATCTAGATTAAATTAACATTGATCTTCGGAAGGTCATAGTTCCTATATCGGTAAGGAGAGCGTCGGCCATGAAGCCTTGTTTAAAGTATGAATATTTTTCCTCTCTAATAAGGTATAATCTCTGTGATGGATTCACAAAAATTATTTTATATCTGCCTTTCTGATAACATATACAAATATAATCTTTATTTGTGAATATTTGTTAATTAAGCAATATATCAGAGGGCGTGTAGGGTTCGGTGTTCAATGAACGAAAAGGACTGGATCACTGTGTACAGGAGGCTGATATGGCAGCAAACACTCTCCAGGCGACCATATATCTTGGATAAGTCGCTCCACACAATTGTCGCTTGGACCGTCGACTTCCTATGGCGTCACCTCTCACATATTTACGTCTCATTTCGTTATGAAATTAGATTATTTCAGAGTAAAAATAGGTTTGATCATGTTCTACGTGTAGCACCAACATTATAGTAAGTAAATATACCATATTTCTTCATTACTTACGTAATGCTAGGACGATTTGTGTAGTTTTGGGCCGATTTGGGCTGATTTGGGTAATTCTATGGACCGGCTTGGAAAAGGGACAGACGCTGGTAAACACTTTAATTTTTTATATTTCGGAAGGAGAGAGCAGTGCCCGTAGTGCCTTCCTTACAACTAAACATGAGTGTTGAAAATCCTACGTCTCCGCCATGTGGGAAATTTTTACCCACTATATCTATATTATCATCTAAGAAAAGTATCATATCTATATCATATCTAAATCGTATCAAAATCGTATCTAAATCATATCAAAATCATTATAGAATTATTATACATCTTGATCCTAGATGAAAAACTTTTAGAACATGATTCGATTTCCGGTAGGGATTATAAATCGAATCCATAAAATGAATAAAATTTGACTTATAATTTTAAATTATTTTGAAATTATATTTGTTAATGTACTAATGTAATTATTCTTCACCCCCCCTCCCCTACATATTTATCTTGCTCTATCTTACAATATTGCTTATAGTATAACAATAGCAAGTATCACTTGAATATTAATGAATTAGTCATTTCATTAGAATAATAAATGACATTCACACAGAATATAATAGTTTACCCTTTCGAATGAACTTTTTGTGATATATTGGACTATGTGTATAAAGTATATGTGGAAGGGAGCCGGTCAGCCGAGCGGACAGCACACTGGACTTGTGATCCTGTGGTCCTGGGTTCGATCCCAGGTGCCGGCGAGAAACAATGGGCAGTTTCTTTCACCCTATGCCCCTGTTACCTAGCAGTAAAATAGGTACCTGGGTGTTAGTCAGCTGTCATGGGCTGCTTCCTGGAGGTGGAGGCCTGGTCGAGGACCGGGCCGCGGGGACACTAAAAAAAAGCCCAGAAATCATCTCAAGATAACCTCAAGCTGATCAGAATTACATGTCACCTTTGCAAATGCACATTAATGACACTATGTAAAAGACACATCGAACACTATGTAGGGCATACGTAAATCTGTGTATCTATGTATTTACATATGTAGATTAGCTTAGCATTTTAAAAGCACTACAATCACCTTTTGTAGTTGATTGTTCAATAAATCCCTGAACTATATGTTTAACAGACCTCTAACCCTGTCCATGGAGGACAGAAGAAAATGTATATATGCTGGTTAGCATTGTAAATGTGTGGCCACATCTGTGGTAGAATATTATTACAACAAAAAAACTTTCAAATTTGATCTTCTAATGAAGCCCAATTTCTACGCTAGCTTTAACTCAAATTAAA
Source organism: Procambarus clarkii (assembly GCF_040958095.1). Taxonomy (NCBI): domain Eukaryota; kingdom Metazoa; phylum Arthropoda; class Malacostraca; order Decapoda; family Cambaridae; genus Procambarus; species Procambarus clarkii. The sequence goes on along the minus strand of NC_091207.1, from coordinate 20,071,252 downwards.
AAAAAATCAAATCATATATAATGTAATGAGAGCTATAGAATTCCATAAAAAAAATTATAAAATCATGATTGAAACCCCAAAATTTTAAATTATCCAAAAATTTCTCAGCAAACTGTGGTAAGGGAAGAGGGGATGGAAGGATGGATTCCCTCTCCTTCCTGCCCCTTTGCCCAGCAGTCAGCTGATGACACCTTGTTTGCCACGTCAGCAGCTTGGCCAAACAGACCTCACATAAACATTTGTATGCTCCAATGAACAATTTGCACTAAAACCCCACATTATCTGGACCCTCCAAGAATACATTAGAGCGCTGTTCGTTAGAGCAAGAACCCACTTTACATTACAAATGGAAAATCAGAATTCACAGAGCTCACTTGGTTAATAATGACAAATATGCCAGTGTTTCAGTAATAGACAAATGACAAATATTTTATTTTAATAAAAACTTACATTTATTGTATTCTTTATAAGAATACTTAATGAACAAATATAAAAAAATATAAAGCATCTTGTCAAAGAATCAAATTCTACATTATGCACTAGATAGATGAATACACTGTAAACCTGCATAGCATCTGTTAGATAAATTCTCTAAGTCTTGATTGTCCGATGATTTAATCACCAATTACTTACTGTAGATGGTTTTAAAACCCAGATTAGTCATCCTTCATTGTATAGCAACTCAACATACAGAATTCTGCTATCACATAATAAGAAATTCAAAATACAGCAGAACCATCATTTTCCAAGTTCACATTTTATGTGTATGTCCACTCCAATTAACCGTAAAGTCTTGGCCATGGCAGTAGTTCTCTTGAAAAATATATATTAAAATACCCTTGCCTAAGCCTATAAAAACTGTCACCATAAATAATAAATAATTTTTTCATTGTCAGGGACAGTAAGCATGTCAAAGTCCTCCTAGATCAAATACTGACCTTCTCCAGAGTCTAACCCATAACGGCTACCAAACTTCCAGGTACTTTAGCTATTTACTGCTAGGTGAACAGATGCATTAAGTGCAAGAAAAATATGCCCAATCGCTTGTCCTGCATGGGAATCAAACTTTAGTCTTTTGAGTTGTTAATCAACAGCATTTACCACTGCACTACACTACCCATACGAACAAATCCACATGAGCTGTGATGAGGGTTCGAACCTATGCGCTGGATGTTCCAAGGCATGCTCCAGTCGACTGCGCCACAACATGGTAAAAGAATTGCAACCTTGGGTACTAATGCACCCACAAGGATCCCGAGGCTTCTACTGAAGCCGAACTGGGGTTTCACACAATTTCCCCATGCTCTCATGGTGCATGGGGGATAAATCACGTTAATGGGGAATACTCGGTACATAATATTTAATTCACATGAATATAATTTTATTACACACCATGCCTTACTACATTAGTACCCATAAATTTTAACTTTACACAGGCATTACAACATGCCAGTCTCCAAATTATTAATAATTATATGATATGTAAACTGGCAACAGATATGCACTGGCCCAAAAAGTAGGCATTACAGGCATGGAGATCCACACTGCCTCGCAGAATTCAGGACTGGTTAAAACTAACCCACTTGCTTTGCAAGCAGAAAGTGGGTTGGGTTATAAATTTTCAGTCACATTATTGTGACTTACTTCTCAAAGTCCTTGGTTGAACCCTTGATAGAGCAGGCTATTTGGGTACTTTTCCTTCACTCTTCACCCCCTATGCATCTAGCAATAATTGAGGACTAGAATGTAAAGCAACTTGGCAATTATGGTCTAAGAAAAATAGCACACCACTCGGTGGTAACCACCTCATACCCAGTGGGCACAATATCCAAGCACAACACTAAATCAACATCATTAACATTAATTCAGTGTTGAACCAACACCACTCTTGGATGTTATGCCTGCTGGGTAGTGTAGGGGCAGCTACAGCCTAAAAGCCAAGAGTTACAACAGTGTATGGGGCATCCTGCTTTGTGCACTGCCAAATAATTTATTTCCTGCTTTTCTGAAGATAATTATTTACATCAATACAAATTATCATTACATAACAAGCAAATATGTATCAATGATTCTAAAGCAAATTCACCGGGTAAAATGAAAATTCCCTGATATTAAGAAATTCTGATGCTGGAAATGATAAACTGTCACCTTTCCCACACAATAACTCCATTATTTATCAACTTCCTTCAAAAATTTTTAAGTATACCATAACACAAAGGAAAGAAAACATTTTCTTTCCATTTTCAATAATGCATCTCCAATTATAAAACGAGTAATTATTATATGAACGTGTCAAGCCGGGAAGACTATGTACCACTGTCTGTCGTGGAAAACTCGATAGATGCTAAAAATATCACTCGGGATGCCAATATAAGAACAAAAGGGAAAAAAAGGGGCAAGGAACATCAAAAGATATCAGATTCACCGAGGATTCTTACGAGGGACAACGACCTGGAGGGACATCATACAAGCAAGACATGCACCATGCTAAAAATTGGGACATTCTACAAAGAGGTGCACAGCTAGTAGGACAATGCAGTTGGGACAATAGGGAGCAGGGCAATGTTCCATTAAGTGTTCACAAGTCAAGCTCCAATTATAAAATGAAAGTCGGTGGGAAAACTTGAGTTGAATATACAAAACGTTGTATTGTATGTTACTTTTCATGAAAATATACCTGTTCATACATCAAGAAATGCCTGCATAATTTTACAAATCCAATAAGTATTCCTCTTTAAAATGCAAGTTTGAGTAACTCTCCATTTCTACCACTAGTTCGCGTGTTTGCATTAATATGCACAAACGTATATCGTAAGTAACAAAAACACAAAATATCTAATCACGAATACACTTGGGAGGATGAAAGCTAAAAAAATTACATATTTACAACTATGTAAGTACATACAATGAAAATGGTTTTCACCATGTCTGAACAATGCACTTTTTAAAAGTTTACATTCCAGGCACTAGACAAGCATTGTGCACCATGCTATCCTAATTGGTATCTCATACCATCCACCTTAAATACATTTTGTTCAATATTTTCAATCCATGAAGTTCTCTTAATATCTGTTTGTACAATATGACGGCTTATAAAACTAATTAGGCATTATTCAGGTTCATCAATCAAATTTAAAATTGCTAACCTGTCATATCAGATTTGTTATAGACAAGTGGTAAAATTCTACATTATTACTTTCAATATTATATGTATATAAACAAAAGCTTTTAAGAGATTATTAATACTTATCAACTAACTTATATAAAGCCTACATCTGAGATCCATAAGTTAAAAAAAAAAAAAAGTACAAATTACAAATAAAAAAAAGAGCTATGGATATCATGACATCAATTACGATGAACTTCTTCAAACTTGCTGTGACCAGTCTTCTTTGCGTGAGCAAGTGCTTGGTCTTCCCCAGCAATAATAGTCCCACATTGTTTACATTCAAGTTGAAATGCATTTGTATCAGTATACTGTCCACTCTGCTTCGCTTCAATTGCCATTTCCTTTGCCTGATCCAATATAGAATCATCACTGCTTGGAAATATAAATGCACTGTCTCCCTGAAATGTAACATGTAAATGTAGAAATACAGTAACAAAATGTGAGGACAATGAGTAACAATAACATGGCTGAAGATACGATGACCAAACCACACACACCAGAAGTTGAGAAGACGACTACGTTTTGGTCTGTCCTGGACCATCAAGTAGATTGCGATGGGAGTGAGGGAGGCACGGGCATAAGTAAGGCACGAGTGAGGTGAGGAGCAGGTATGAGGAGGACATGAACCTTACTCCTAGCTTTGTTCCTGTTGCCTCTTCCTTTTCACAGTACTTAATCAAATGCTCTAACCTATCTAAATTACCACCTTTTACCTGCTCTTCACCTTTCTCTTGCCTTACTTAATGCCCATGCCTCCCTCGCTCCCATCACCATCGACTTGATAATGGTCCAGGACGGACCGAAATGTCATCGTCCCCTCATCTTTTGATGTGTGGTTTGGTCATCAACAAAAGGTGAGTTTTAACTGCATACAGAATTCTAAAGTGCATTATGCTAAAAGTTAATAAATTCTTACACAATAGAATAATTATTGATTGAGGTTGTTAAAACAACAGTTAATAATTCAATAATAATTTCTGTTGTCGGGGACAGAACGTCTGTACTAAGCTTATATTTAGGTCCCCTTTAGGTCAAATTAGTGACTTTTCCCAAGATGCATCCCTCAATATTTGCCAAAGTCCTGGCCAACTATTTATTGCTAGATTGAGGCATCAAGTGAAAGGAAATGTATCCAACTATTTCTGTCCTGATGAGGACTGCACCCAAGATCAATATTCTACCTTTTAGGTATAGATGTCAAACCAAAATTTAAAGTACAGTACTACATTGCACATCTAAAAATTATTTATCATTTAGTTTTTTTATACAATGAAAGTCTCACCTCAAATGTTTCCATATAGATTGGATCATAATGTATACCATCATACATGACAATCATTCTGTAGTCATACCGCTTATCTTCGCCAAACCTGCAAATGCAAACATAATACACAGTTACAGTATCTGTAATATACTTTGAGTCAGTCAAATCTTGGTAATGAAACAGCTCTCAACCCTTGGCCTTGACAGATACTGTGTGTGTGTGTGTGTGTGTGTGTGTGTGTGTGGATTTTACCCATAGCAAGCAAATTTTTCCTTTGCGTCAAATGACCTGATTTTTTTTTAGGGGGGGGGGGGGGAGGGGGGTCCACTTGTAGCCTAGGACATATGTTACAAAATCATTGAAAATTTTCAGACATGAATTTTTTTTCCATGTGACTCCCCAAAGCCAAATATACACATGCTACCCTTACTCTCTCCTATTGCATATACATTGCTTCATTTTTTGTGTGTAAATAAAAAATTCTGTCAAGAAATGCATCCCAATATTCCCATAAAATCATTAACAATAATGTACAATTTATATTTCTGTAAGGCATAAAACAAAGATATAACTATATACACTTACCTATTTAAATTGCCAGTCTTAGCATTTAAAGCAACAATTTCAATTTCATAATACTGGCTAAGGATGGATAACTCAATGGCTCCTCCCCACGATGTATCCTTCAGAATCCACTCACAATATTTACTATTGGAGCGTTCTAGTACAGCCTCATCATAAGCCTCTGGCTGACTTTTAACCAAAGTTGCCACAAGCTGACGCATTTCCTGGATCTGTTTAGTACCTATTATTTCACCGCCTGAAAACAAAAAAAAAGAAATCAGAATGTATAATTTCTAATTAGATACAGCATTAATAAATTAATTTGCATCCTTTATTTATACTAAAAATTAATGCAAAATGCTTCTCTAAACTATATATATTTTCCCCTTTGTCCACAATAGTTGTCAAACTACTTTAAGGTACTACAAAGCTCCTTATGGGCTCACTATAGCCCATGCTACGTGGACATTTCGTTATGAGTAGCTAAATCTAAAACAACAATCAACAAATACAAAGCTCCAACAGCAGATTGCACGGGCCAAGGGCATATGAGTGCAGAACATGAAACTATTAGGTTCAGGCATTTCTCAGTTTTGCGAACTCCACAAGAGAATGGTTGAGGACGGATCGAAACGTCATCGGTTCTTCATTTTCAGATTTAAGGGTTAGGTGTCAACTCTTTAGCCATGTTATTGAGGCTCGTCGTCTCCATAAAATAATTTCACAAAGGCACTACATGTCCAATTACAAGTAATGGAACAAAAGAACATCAGCAGTTTCCTCAGCAGCATTTATGTCTTTGATCATCAATTCATGTCTTTGATCATCAAGCAGATCACAACATATTCAATACTATTTGTACTAATCAAAAGTTAGAATAGTTATGCACATGACTACATCAAATGTTTGGCATTTTTAGAGCTGGTGTTTACAAAGCTAATATCATATCAAAAAGACATAGGAGGTTCAAGTGATCGATTATGCTTCCACTACGGAACAAAACCTAATTTAAAACTTCACTTGATAGACAACTGTAAACTTGGCTCCTGTCACTGCCAGTGGCAAGGGATTACACAGAAGCTTCAAACAGGATGCTCAGGCAAAACACAATGGCATGCACAATGAAATCAATAAAAAAATCATGGACTGAATCAACACTCAAATGACTCGTCAATGAAATAGTTATAAAAACATGTAATGTAACTTAATGTGTAGTGTATGACAATCACTCTCACAGATGACAGGTGTAACTGCATGGTACTACACAGGCAATTAATGGTACACTTTCTAGTCTAACACCTAATGCAGGTGTTAAGAAGGTAGGAATGTCTTGCCAACCACAAAGACCAATGTGCAGAAAGACACACAGCAATAAATGTAGAGATTACATTTGCAGTATGGCCAGCCTCAACACACACATACCAATTGCTCAGACAGACAGCTACAACGATGACCTGTATAACTAGACACACAAATATTTGACAATAGCGTGGCTTGGACATGGACACAGTAAATAACCAGACCTCTCGCTTTTTCTTACGTATGCAAGAATATCTTGTGTAAGAATGCCACATGGCAGGTAGCAGGTGACAAACACAATGTAATGTGTGAATAATGCACAAGATGCATGTGGATAAGTGGAGTTCGAACCCTCATCACGGCCCTTGTGGATTTATTCCGGGGAAAGAATGTCTTGGCAGGCTTCTACAGAACCTCACAAGCATCCTTGGGGAACCAATGGTGAGGTCTATTAATGGACCAATGGGAAAAAGGCACTAGCGCCTCCCCCAATCATATACGCTTACACTTGATGGATAGAGACACGACGTCAGGTGGTTTACAACCACGGCCAATGGGAAATTCAAAACGGTTGTTCCCTTATCTGCCCTCTCGCTGACCATAGGGTGAAAAGCTCCACCCTCGGCATATAAAATGAACGACTTCTTGACTCTTACTTCCAAGACAAAAAAAAAAAGTTCAACTTGATTAATCAAGGACTGGACACACCTTCATTACAGCAACGACCTGCTGGCAACATGGGTTTCATAGAGGGATCCAACATGACAGACCTAAGAACATAATTAAAGAGTTTAGAACCATGCACTCTGATGGTATGCAATATTGCATTCACAAGCTGATTTCCATACTGTAGTGCATGACAATGTACACCACCAAGTCAGCTGTGGAAATCATTGTCACTCCTTAGGGAGCAGTCTGATGATTCTGGTCAGACAAGTGCTCTTAATATTTGTTCAAAACCTTATGTTTGAGTATCGGAGTACAAATAGGAAGACGAGAGTTGAGGAGGAATGCAGACATAAAATTACAGTAACAAGATTAGAATAGGTCTCCCTCCCTCCAAATGGTTTTTGCAGTGGTATATGGAAAAGGTCTTGACTGAGCTGGGATATGGTCAAATTGTATACGAGACAGTTCAACAAAATTTATTTTTCCAATTGTCAAAATCATGTACAGTATATTGTTAGATTAAGATGTATTGGCCTAAATTAAGCTGTGTTAGGCACAGTTGGGTTTGGTTGGGTTGCATAGGTTTTCACATTCACTGGTGAATCATCCTGTATACAATATGACTTATCGGAACCAAGAGTTGAGAGGTCACATGACCTAGGCTAGTTTTTGCAATGTTCCTGGAGGAATAGTCGATTGTCTCAGGGAATGACAACGTAGCCTATGCTCAGAAATTACATGCTGCAATGATGGTTCTACCAGTTGGTGGATATGACTGAAGTGTAATCCCAAGTGAGGGGTTTGAGGCAAAATATAAATGTACTTGATTTGAAAAAAAACCTATCAACCCATTCACGTTTATATGGAAACAATTTAACATGGTCTACTGGTGGCACCATTCACAAGTTGATGCGACAAGGTAATTCAAAACACATCCTTGCGATACCATAACAATATTAGCAAATTAAAAACAAAAAGGCATAAGGCATAGTGCCATTCATAGTTTATTGTTCAAAAACAAAATATTATAACCATGAGTAATGCTATGTTCCACCTCCACCACCATATTAAGGAGAATGGAAGAAAAATAACTCAAATCAAAAAGCATCTCCTAGTAAGTTTATATAATTCCAGCCCAATGCACAAATATTACAGCATAATATGCTATGGTTAGCACCTCTTTTGCAATTGTAAACACAGCCTTGGATATGAGAATAAAAGGTATTTAGAGAAGATCCTGCAGATTCTCCTTAAAAACTTAAGTATAGTAAACTATGTTATAGTAACCATCTCCATTTCTCTATTTTTTAGTTTTTTTTGTCTATGCATGCATGAGGATTTTTGTATATTTATAAGAGTTGATGCATTGAGAAAACTTTCATCACAAAATAAACTTGTCTTACCATTTATAAGATAATAGACACTTGCAAAGAGGCACGAATTATCAGAGGGAACAACCTTCTTTAGAAGGATGCCCTTCTGTCTTGTTACGAAAGGTATTTTGGCATTATTGACAGTGGTTGCTGAAATACTTTGACCACTGCTAGGTACAGTTTGTTGTACTTCTTGCGGTATACAAGTCTGAAATAAAGATTTACATTATTCATTTTTAAGACCAGTGTTTCAAAGGAATAGTCATCATTAAGCATATTCTGTTTGGTTATACATTACATTTTCTGCATAATTTGGTACATTTGGTATATTTCTGAATAATTTAGTATATTTCTGTATAATTTAGTAAAAGTAATTTGCACTCGATACCAAAAACTATCAAGCCTACATGTACAGAGAGCTCCCAAGAGGACATTTCTATGATGCTTTGATAGACTAACTCTAGATAGACCCTGAATATCATGATGGCTATCGTTATGGCTGCTGAGATCATAATAATCAACAATCTAAATTTTTCTGATACCGTTTGAAAACCAGAGAGAAAGAAGTGTCAAACAGTAACAAGGCGTTCTTACATTGCGGGACTCAGGGTCGTAGGTGTCATTGACCCAATAGGCAGCATGAAGGAGGCAGAGAGAATAGTCATCAGCCAGTAGCAGGACCGACAAGCACTCCTCAAACTCGCAAATGCAGGTTCAATTGGTCAATCCATAACAGACCACAGTATAGACCGATGGGGGAATTACCAGGGGACTGAAGATGATGACTAGCAGGGGTCAGGGGCCCTAGCCAGTCAAGCAGAACACCCAGGGACTAGGGAAGCTCTCCAAAAAGAACAGTACCAAACGCAGCCTATAAACAATGCAGCAATGACGAGTGTCTACAGCATGCTTTATAGACAAGCGTGCGTGTATCCTAACACACTCCACTCACAACCAAGTAGGGAACCCCCAACCCAGGTCCTAAACAGAGGAGTCAATGACCCATGAACTGCCCAGGGCAGTTCTACTCGAATAGCTTGCGGAGTCATTTGACCATTTTGATGCTTCGTTTTCTATGAACCTTGCAGTTGTCTGTAAGGCTTTGCTGACTCTCTCGATACTTTCCCAGCGAGGCTGACAATAGTATGTCCCCCTGTTCTCTGTACCTCTGAGTAATGCCAGGTTCTGGCTCTGGTTTCTGATAGACCTAACAGGACTCCTGCAACTGATGTGACCTAGTAGTGGGGAACCATCACAGTGAGACAGCTTCAGGGAGCCACCAAAGGACTCCTTGTAACATATTGGAAAATGATAAAAGACAAAAAGAAAAAAACTCATAGGGTGAGGGTGGTAGAGAGATGGAAGGGAGGGGTGAAGAAGAGTAGTAAGGAGAAAGGGAAAGTTTTTGAATAAAAGAACATGGGAGGAGAAGGAAAGAGGTAGAAAGGAGGAAAGTGTTCGAAGTAAAATAGAAGAGTAGAAAGTAACAAGGAAGTGCTGCCACCATACATTCAAGTTTTAATTAAAAGACAAGGAATTGAACTCGTCTGCGCAGCAATATTATCTTGTGTTATCACGTGTCATCTGTAAGCATGTAATCATATAGACCAGAATCTTTAAGACATAAAACTTCAGAATGCTCTCCACTCTTGCATTCCCTCCCTATAATAGATCTAGGGATCACAATTAAAGACAACTTAAAAAGTAAGTTAATCATTTATATATTTACTATTATGGGTATCATAATTCAACCATTTTGCATGATGTTCAAATATCAACATTAATTCAGAGTTAGACACCACACAAGAGATTGAGACCACCAATGGCTGACTACCCCTGAAAATCACATAACACATAAGTTGAAAACACAATATAGTTATCCCTTACAATTCACTCACCAAAATTTCTGAGACTTAAGTTTGTAGAGAGGATGGGGGTGGTATGGCTGACGGAGTCCACACCCAGCCTGAGAAGGCCAGTCTGGGCTGCTGGAACCTCTCTCGACAAGCGATCTATCTATTGCTGTCCTGCTCAATGTCTCAAATGTACAGTTCCACTGGTATTTAAGGGGGTACCGATAGCTAAACTCTACCTACCAGGAGATAGCCTCTGACTATCTTGCCAACACCAGTGCAAAGTCCTTTTTCTCCCTCTCACCCCAGTCCAGACACCCAAACATATCTCCATAAATGGCCCCCTCATAGGCAACTTTTCCAACAGGCAGTCTGATGACCTAAACAGGTACCATACATAGTTTCTTCACATGTACAACATCCGGAGAGAGGCAGCAGATGAGGCCAAATCATCCCTAGTGGTCCCCGGGCATTGCACACAAGCCCCCACACCACAAACATTTTTTTTATGTATGGTTCATTAGCTAAAACATTTACCATTGATGTTTTAATACAGCAACTTCAAATTCCAAGATTTAACTCTCGAGTAGAAAAAATACCAAATGTAAAGCAAGAAGCTCAATTTATATGACATTTTACCATTGCATCTTCTTCAGGAATAACAGGGAATTAATACACAGTGAACTTCTTATGAAGACTTCTCTATGATGGAATCCTTTAAAATTTAAGTCCCAGATCTGCATTTGGTGTTTTCTACAATTAACTTGTTCGTAGTCTACTCTGTACCATGCAACTTGCAATTCTTTGCACGAGTTCATCATCAGAGTAGCTAACTTACCAGGAAAGGCTGACCGACCTGAACATGATTTACTGTACCTAACTAAACATGTACACAGTTACCTTCGGGTTACTTTTGCTGTAACACCCCCCAAAAGTGATCATCAATCAGGTTGAATTTGTTGTTATCTATCTGTTGTAATTTGCAACACACAAGTCTATATAGAGACCAAGTGACATCACGCTTTCTTGATATTGCCATACTGTCAGTCAGCTCATAACTTATAGATGATCCTGCTCTTCAAAGCGCAGCCTAAAAAAAAATAATGCCTGGTACTTCTTGTGCCATGCAAAGTTACAATATACATAGACGAGTCATATGGATAAAAATATCAATGACAGCCAAGCAAATAACAGTCGAGCAAAGCGTAGCTAGTTGTCAGCTTAACTGACAGATTATGTAAATACAGTTGCCAATACAGTACATCAAAATACTACCCAGTTATCATCCTAGACTATAATACTACCCAGTTATCAGTACATCCTAGACTATAATACTACCCAGTTATCAGTACATACTAGACTATAATACTGCCAAGTTATAGTCTAGGACTATAACTTGGACTATATAGTACATCCTAGACTAACCGAGCAAATATCGCTCAATATTTGAGCAAACAATATCACAACAAATGTGTTACATCACCTGGTTTATCAATTTACAGGTGTAGAGTAGACTCCCGCATAGTTACTTACCTATCAGTGACTATGCGGGAGCGAGATCTAGCTCTTCATGCCCCGCTCCTAGCCTTTTTATACCTGGTATATCAAATTCCCTCTCTCAACACTAATGATTATAATTTTTTGTCTTAAAAGTTGTGGATGGAATTAGCTTCAACAACTTCTTTCACTGTCCCACAGAGTCGTAAAGACGAAAGGAAGTGCTCATTCAATGTACGAATGGTCAGCAAGTGAAATGCACTGAAGGAAGAGGTTGTTGAAACCAATTCCCTCCACAACTTTAAGAAAAGATATGATGACATTTCTATTGAGAGAGGCACGTTATTCAAAATATTCATGCTGCAGCCTTTACAACACACCAGCCAAAATACAGTAGAGAAGGTGATGAATTGCAGCTGTTTGAACACATGTACTAGAATGTGTAGCAAATGTTTGTTTACATTATTAAAGTGATTTTTATATGATAAAGGTATGAAATATGCCATGTTGTAAGATTTTTGTAGTTGTGATTTGTGATATACTACAAGTATACATGCAATTGACAATAGAATATTAGTACATAAACCAAACATATTGCAATAATATATTACTGTATTATTATACCTGTATAGCAATGTTTTCCATTTAAGATCTATATTTCTGCAAGACATATTTTTTCTTTATCTGAAAGTAACTTCAGCCAGGAATACTATCCCATAAATTCATTAGTCATAGTACAGTTTTTCCATTAACAAATACAGAACAGCCTAGTATGTTTAATACCTTACTTAATAGTTCTAGTTTGACTAAACATGAGGGAGAGAGGATGGGAGAGACAGAGAAAGAGATAGTAAGTAGAGGGGGAAAGAGAAGTAGAGGGAGTATAGGAAGAAGGTGAAGGTGAACGAGAAAAGCTAGGCAGAAAGTGGGTGAATTATGTGAACGAATAAGCAAGGATAAACCTAAAGTTCTTTAAGATGCCAAGCTTCCTCCTAAAGTTTTCCACACAAAAATTAGAATTTATACTTAATAATTTTCTTGGACAGCGTGCAAAGCAAAAACCCTTTCTTAGGTTACACCTTGAAGTTAAAACATATTCTTCCCACCTTACCATTCCTTTTGATGGATCAACATCTTCAACTATTAGCATCTCTCCATTCCGGATTCCAATGCTGTTCAAAGTGACATCAGGATTCCCTGTGATTGGTTTGGGTGGAAATCCTGTAACAAATCATAAATATTTGAGAGCATTTTTTTTTTTTCAAAGCACACATACAACACTATAAAATTATGTAAAAACTATACACTGTATAATTTATTAAGATGCAGAAGAATCCAAAAGAAAAACTTACAATCACTTTGTTAATAACAAGCTTAACAGGATTGATCAATATGTCACTTTAAGTTGCAATGTTCTCTGGAAACGTTAAATGTTACACTAGAGATGTTAGGGCATCAATATTTAAAACCATTTTTAGAGCATAAAATTTCTGAGCTGGGTCTCCTTAGTTGTTGCTCGTGCCAGGGCATGGGGGCCATCCAGGGCATTGTCCACACACCAGGCTCTAGTTAACTTCTTGCCCCACTTTGACATGCAACTTAACAGATGGTCTTGCCACATACATGGGGGTGGATGGATAGTAGAGAGTATTTCAACTCGCCACCAACCAACAGCTCATTATAGAACAAAAAGAACAGAAATAAACCTTCAACATCCCCTACAAGTGATCACTTGGATAACCAAAGCAGCAAATTATATCTTTGCTAACTATCATTTATCAACAACCTTACCAGTTAAATCCCTACCACCAGGTGGTAAGTTATCTTGAGGCTATCTTGAGATGGTTTTGGGGCTTAGCGTCCCTGTGGCCCAGTCCTCGACCAGGCCTCCTCTTTGTTACACCCCCCCCCCCCAGGAAGCAGCCCCTAGCAGCTGTCTAACTCCCAGGTACCTATTTACTGCTAGGTGAACAGGAACATCAGGGTGAAAGAAACTCTGCCTATTTGTTTCCACCTCCATCGGGGATCGAACCCGGAAGCTCAGGACTGCGAATCCCGAGCACTGTCCACTCAGCTGTCAGGCTTCCCTTTAGCTATTCTACTTCCCTAGTAGAATTAACCACCACCACAAAATCAGAAGAGCTGAGAACATTAAATTTATGCCTGGTATTACACTGCTTCATACCCATCTCTGCAAAGGTTAAGACAGATACACATGTCCCAGGCGTTTTGTTTACACGAGAATGTAATACGATACTGCTGCTGCTGCTCCCATATAGCATTGCCCTCCACCTCCCCTCTCCTTAGAGTACCTAGACACCAAAGAGTGAGGGTGTGCTCCTCCTGGTGGCAAAGGCAGATTATCTATATTGCCATAAATCATAAGTGATAATTGATTCATACTTCTTATCCGCTACAAAATAAATGAAATTGCTGAATTAAAATTTGTTCAAATTATACCAATGATTAATTAAAAATACATTTTCTTCTTTTGTATAATAATTTTTTTATACTGTAATTGACCCATTTCATTGTACATTGGATTTTTCTTATTTGCCCTTCAATTATATTGTGTATCATTCCTTCAATTTTCTCCCTGTAATTGTAACATTCATTAATTCCCTCTTCTTCCCATTGTATTTAGAAAAAATTTGCCCCCTTACTTTACCTTCCATTAAATACCTACCCCCCCCCCCCAACACCTCCCCTAATATATTGCAGATACAATTAGAACAATAACAAACTTCAATCCCAGACAGCACGCACAATCCTTACTGAATTCTTTGAGTATGTTAAATACCAAGTCATTGTACACATTCTCAAGTGTACTCTGTATCTATAAAACTTTTGAACTGCAATACTTATCCTCACCTTAAATGTGTCCTAGAGGGCTGGAACAGAATCTATGGTCACCACACAAGAAATAAACACCTATCTGATATTCCAAGAATGCGTCGTAAGGAGAGCAGAAATGATTGCAAATTAAGGGTCCTAATCTGTGGAATGACCTCAAAAATAGGATTAAAAACTGTACTTCTCTCAATCAGTTTAAGAGAGAAACTATGAAATACCTACTTAACATTATGTAACCAATTTTACATTTCCTCAGCCTACAAATCAATCTGTATTTGCTGTTCTTATGAACATTATTATATTTGTACTGTTGTCAAACCCTGCAGTTTCTGAATATTATTTACAAATTGTAAATCCTTTGCTAAATCTCTTTAACAATTCAAAATGTTAACTAATCTGATCAAAATTGAATTCATACTGAAGCAAGAAACGGCCAAGATGTACAGTACTAGTATGTTGCATCCTGGAGAAAGCCTGTTGTTCAACTATGGAAACTTCACTGAATCTATCTGGCTTCCTGTCCCTGATATTGGGAAATCATGTTACCATCTATGGATTTATGTACTGTATTCATACAGTATTTTAAAATGGTTAAGAGCAATTCTGGCTAAAAACGAAAAGAAAAAAACAGAGTTTTGAGAAAAAGATTCCTTAGCTATATATAACTTGGTCAAGATGTTTGTATGCTAAAGAATATTACTTATCATACATACAGATTCATTATTTGAAACAAAATGCTCAACTTAAACAAAACTAATTTGTTTTGGTGGTCTCTGAAACATAGTTAAAAGTAACTGGGAGAATGGATTCCTTAATTTAAGGCCAGACAGCCTTCCTCACCTGCTAAAATTTTTTGTCTCTGTGGAAGAATGGCCGTTACATCTTGAATGGCCGAGAGAAGATCATGAAGGGTACTCTCCCCACTAACACGCTCTGTTATGGGATACTGCTCACCACAACTGGTTTTCACACGTAAACGAAGCATTGCCCCCAGCTCCTGAAAGAATAAGCAATGTTAGACAGTTTATTATAATACACCCAAAATTCACCTATACTGTTACCAGCAAATATAATTCAGTTGACCCCTCATACAATGCAATTTATATAGTGGGTTTTTGACATGTCTGGTGTTACACAGTAAAGTGACCAGATTCTCATCACAGTGGTGTCCTTTAAAACTTCCTCTCATGACTCAGCAGAAGAAAGATTACTGACTGAAACTGAAATAAAATAAAATATTGTGTGCATTAGCGTGACTTCATCACCCTCAAAAAAAAAATGCAATTGCTGTGTTGTATCTGATTATCAAATAATTTATTACATTACAAACTTTCACAACACTTTCTTTTTACAATATAACAAATATTAAAAGTTTTATATTTGCAAAATCTTTACTCATCTTTTTCTTTTTAATATAAGTAACAAGAGAGTCGTTTAAAATGTATACTGCTGCAGTCTTTTTTTATTTATAATACCCACAGTCTACATCAAGATTTTGTTCCCTTGCTCGAGTAGTAGTACAGCAAAGAAATGAGTTGTGGTGACCTGATGTAGTGGATGGAGACTTTGGGTGACCTGGTGTAGTGATGGAGACTTTGGGGTGACCTGATGTAGTGAGAGAAGACCTGTAATGACCTGGTTTGATAGGGCAGTCTTGGGGGGAAGGAGGATCAGGAAGTCTCACTTCGGTGACCTGGTTGGACGAGTGAGATTTGCTAGAGGTGTCCCTCCGTTCTCATAAACTGCTGCCTGGTGGCCTAGTCTTCTTTACACCAGGTGCAGTTTACATGAAAGTTCTCTCTCTTTCTCACTTTCTCTCACTCTCTCTTATCCGCACGACCTGGTATTAATCAGCTGACCTGGATGCTTAGCTTTCAGCGTCAGGTGTTGTTGTGAAGAGAGGCCTGGCTGGGCGGTTGGACAATGGCGTTGTCTTCACGTTCTCTTTCTTTGCAATTCAGCAGTTTTTAGTTCATTAAGATTAATAATTAGGGTGTTGTAGATTGAATTGTTGCTGTCAGAGGTTGCTAGTTGACTGTGCAACCCCCCCCAAGAGAGCGGCAGCGTAAATCAGTTACAAAGGGCATAACCAGTCTTAATCACAGTATATAGATTATTGTTACTAATAACAGCGTTTAATCTTCATTAAGCACAATTAAGTGAGTACACAGGGATATACAGTATATAATTACCGATCGGGGGTGTATATCGATCGATCTTGCTTCAAGGCACACATATATGTTTCTATGCACATGCAATTGCTCACGCTCTATATATGCTCACGCAATTGCTTACGCAATATGCTTCTATACACATATGTTTACGCAAAGCGTTCTGTCCGAAACGCTTTGCGTAATAGTGGCTTTCGGCATTGTATGTACTAGCTCTATCTATAAAGCCATCAGTGTTTTGTATCTCACCTTGTATGTATGTACTTTACCCGAATAAACATTTGATTTGATGTGATATATAATAATAAAGTGATCAAAGATGGTATCAATTAGCCAAAGTATGCATCACTTAAAGAAGTTGATAGTCTTTCTTTCTTTCTCGGTATATATTGTCATGTCATATGACATATATACATCATATACTTTTTTGTCATGTACATCAGTGACGTAGAAGAGAATATTACAAACCACATCATCAAATTTGCAGTTGACACAAAGATGTCTGGTAAAGTGGGAAATTAAAATGATATTGAAGCTTTATAAAAAGAGATCTACATGAACTACTCCACAAATGGTCAGAATAAGACTGGCCAATGCTTTTTATATCGGCAAAAGCCAGACCTTAATTGCATGTGTGGGACATAACCTGCTCGAAATGCTGCGCGTGCTAGTGGCTTTACAAGACTGTAATTACCATATTTGTATCCTCACATTCCTTATGTACATTCTTGTATATGCATAAATAAATAAATAAATAAATAAATAAATAACAACCCACGCCACAACTACTAAATCAACATTATTATTACCTTGCAGCAGATTGACGAAGAAAAGGATCTTGGAGTCAAAATCCACCACTCACTGAAAGTTATACAACAGGTAAGAGCAGCAGTCAAAATAAAAAAAAACGCCAACCAAACTCTACGAGTAATCAAGGGGGTTACATTTGACGTTAAGGAAAAGAAGGTAGTGATTCAACTGTATAAATCTCTGGTGTTTACTTGGGTTTAAAATTACTTGGCTCTCTCTCTCACTTGCTTACTTGAAGTCACTTCGATAACTGTAAAATAAACATATTATGTAATTACTGTATCCAAGCACGAAGACCTCCTCTTCAGGAGGACATATATAGCTGTTTTGGAGAAAGTTCAACACCAGGGCAACAAAAATCATTCCAGAACTAAGCTGACTCTCATACCAGGAATGGTTGAGGGCCACAGGGCTAACAACACTGCAGACCAGGCATAACAGGGGCGAATCTCATCCAATCTCCTGTTTCTGTCCTACATTGTGGCTTTTTGAGCTTGAATCTATTACACCTGGGTGAATAAAGGCATCAGGTGAAAGGAAATTTGCCCAACCGTTTATATCCTGTCCGGGGATTAAACCATGGTCAGTTGATTGTGAGTCGAGGACGTCGACTACTGCTCTACAGTACAAAAATATTTCAAATATCGCGCCATTAATGGAGAAGATTATTTTCATCATAAATTTTGTTTATGATACATTATTTATTGTTTTTTTCTAATGTTATATGTGTAACTTGAGATAAATATTTAAATTTCAATGGTCATAAAAAAAATTAAAGAAGTCGGTGGAAGATTTTTCAATTTAGACATTTATCATATACACTTGTCCAGAATGGCAAATAACATCAAATTACATATAAAAATAGTGTTGATAATTTTATTTTTTGATGCAAAATGAACAAAGGAAGTATAATTTAACAAGCGTAGTGCCAAAGGAGTTTGATGTGGACATAACCCATGTCATGGAGTCTGGTGGAGACGGACGGTATCAACACCCAGGCTTGTCCCCGTCTCTCTCTCTCTGTCTCTCCCTCCTCTCCTCTCGCCCCCACGACCGTGCCAGTCACGGTATTACTGTGAGTTGATGCTCAGGGTGAGTTACGGTGACACTGGTGGGCTGGGAACGGTTAGTAAAGGGACGGAAGAGGGGGATTTTAGATTTGCGTGTGTGGGCGCTGATGATGCTGTTGCTTCCGTCTCAACTTCCGTCTCGTCCCCGTCTTGTTTTGGCTGCACCTACCTACCTGTTCCTCGTCAGTTTCCTTCCTCCTGTCTGTTCTGTTTGCGGCTGTACTCGCGAGCTTCCTCCTCTCACCTGTCTGTTCTGGTCTGTTCTTCCTGTTGCAACCGCCAGCATCCTGTCTGTTCTGTTAGTTTTTCCTGTTATATCCTGCGAGCTTCCTCCTGTTTGTTCTTGTGGTGAGTACAAGCTTTCTCCTGTCTGTTCTGTTTGTTCTTGTGGATGTACCTGCGAGCTTCCCCCTGTCTGTTCTGTTAGTTTTTCCTGTTGTACCCGCGATCTTCCCCCTGTCTGTTCTGTTTGTTCTTGTGGCTCTACCTGCGAGCTTCCTCCTGTCTATTCTGTTTGTTCTTGCAGCTGTACACGCAAGCTTCCTCCTGTCTGTTCTTCCTGTTGTACCCGCAAGCTTCCTCCTGTCTGTTCTGTTTGTTCTTGTGGCTGTACCCGCGATCTTCCTCCTGTCTTTTCTGTTTATTCTTCCTCTTGCTCCCATTAACTTCCTGTCGGCTCCAGAAGCATAAAAAATACCCTAGAACAAATTCTATATCACACCACACAGTTTATATGAAAAAAAAATTGTCTATAAGATTAGGCATTTGTTAAGCTGGGCATTTGTTAGGCTGGGCATTCTTTAGGTTGGGCTTTTGTTAGGCTGGGCATTCTTTAGGTTGGGCTCTTGTTAGGCTGGGCATTCTTTAGGTTGGGCTTTTGTTAGGCTGGGCATTCTTTAGGTTGGGCTCTTGTTAGGCTGGGCATTCTTTAGGTTGGGCTTTTGTTAGGCTGGGCATTCTTTAGGTTGGGCTCTTGTTAGGCTGGGCATTCTTTAGGTTGGGCTCTTGTTAGGCTGGGCATTCTTTAGGTTGGGCTCTTGTTAGGCTGGGCATTCGTTAAGCTGGGCATTGTTAGGTTGGGCAATTGGGAATTCCAGGTTTTTAGTCCCAGGAGTGACAGAAATAGGCA
Source organism: Procambarus clarkii (assembly GCF_040958095.1). NCBI lineage: Eukaryota > Metazoa > Arthropoda > Malacostraca > Decapoda > Cambaridae > Procambarus > Procambarus clarkii. The sequence goes on along the minus strand of NC_091207.1, from coordinate 20,051,531 downwards.
GATTTCCTATGCCCTTGTGCACTAATAGACACTCAGGAGTTTATTGTGGGGTTGTATCCTGGGGAGGGTCAGTAGTTCGACCTGGGAGGTGGACCTCGATATAAGTCCTAACACGTATATATACATTGTCTGCCTGCCCCTCACCCCCTATCCCCCCATCACATTGAATTATTGCTTAGCATTACAAACAGGGTTGGCATGTCCTGCCGTGTGCACCCAATGGCATTGGAACAGCTTAACCTAAGGGTTAAAAAATGGTAGGCCATCCAAAAAATTTGGGTTGATGCTGTCACAGAATGTATTGAATGTTAATACTGGCCCCCATGAACAAATGGATAGCATTCGAATAGGCTCGAGGTATATTCTTGCACCATAGCCATTGATATTCACGTGGTGTAGTTAACACATGTTCTCAGATCACACAGTTTTGTAGCCGTATCCAATAATACATGTTCTCAGATCACACAGTTTTGGAGCCGTATCCAATAATACATGTTCTCAGATCACAAAGTTTTGGAGCCGTATCCAATAATACATGTTCTCAGATCACAAAGTTTTGGAGCCGTATCCAATAATACATGTTCTCAGATCACAAAGTTTTGTAGCCGTATCCAATAATACATGTTCTCAGATCACAAAGTTTTGGAGCCGTATCCAATAATACATGTTCTCAGATCACACAGTTTTGGAGCCGTATCCAATTGCATTTATTTGGGTTTCGTGCTGCATATATTGGTTATATTATAACATTAGGTTAACCTGTGTTCAATTACTATGGCATTCTATAGGCCTGTGTCATATGCACTTGATAATAAAATAGCACATTGTAGCTCTAAGGCATTCGTTAGGTAAACTTGCATGGGTTTATCTCGTCATGAAGTTAGAGATAGGATGGGAGGCAGACCAGCTGTTTGGGGTGAATACTCGTGGTGTGGCTAAATGTTTGCAACATTTGCTCAATTTAGCGGATATTGCTGTTAAGTGTGATAGGCCTGTGTGCCTTAATTTAGTTAGTCCTTGTGGTTGAACTTTGTCAAGGAATAATGGATAACTAGGCTATATGTACGGGTACTGTATTTATAATATAGTAACTACAGAAATCATTCTGGGAAATTTATGCTGTATTTAAAAAAAAGTGTTATAGTTTAATATATTTACTTTATTTAATTTATTTTTAGGAACCATGTGATGCAACATGTTCAGCAGTTATGAACGACTTGAAAAACGTTCCGGCAAGAAGGGAGTAGATCGGCCCCAATATTTGAAGGAGCTTGTTGACGAATTTCTCACTTCACAAAACTGTGGTATTATCATGAAAGCTATCACTTGTGTCTAAATAGATTAGCTCAGTCGGGGGGGGGGGGGGTTGCTTATCAGTTTGATAGCTGGTACAGTATCATATAGTAACATACTTGTATGTAGTGTACATATAGGTGGAATTACATACCTCTGTATATTGCTTCTCAAATTATATATTGAATTGAACTTGTAAACAGTACTCTTCTTGATGTAGTACCACAGCAGTGTTCTTCTAGATGTAGCTGATGAGTGCAGACAAACGGGAAAGAAAACAAAACAAAAGAGTACACATTTCTCATTCCAAGTTCAACTACATACCTTTCTGTTTTTCATAAATTTCTTTATCTGTACTCTATAAGGGAATATATGTTGTATAAGAGAATGTAATATCACATTGGTTATTGTATTACTGTACTGTACTGTCGTGGATGTCGTTATTCAGTGCAGGCTAGTGGCTTGGGGAAAACAGGATAAGGTTAGGAGAGGCAGGATGGTATTTGATCTGTTTTATGTGGATGACAATTAAAGTTGATTCCTCATTACAGAGGCCAAGGAACAGGTTCTAGCCAACTTAGCGAACTTTGCATATGATCCGATCAACTATCCATGGTTTCGTAAACTGAAAATCATTGACATCTTTCTAGACCAGGTTACTGAAGGCACACCAACATTACGCAGCTTTGCAGTATCTGGAATCTGTAACTTAGCTCTTGGTGAGTACAGCAAAATATACCTATCATAATTTGTTATATAGAAAGGTAATTCAATATTTGGTTGAATAGCTCAGAAAATGCTGACTTGTATAAATATAATTGAATGTAAACTTGCTTGCCGGCTGTATAAATGTGACTCCCGGGACTAGGAGGACATTAGAGGGTAAAAGTGGGAGGGATAAGATGAAGGTACTTTGATATCAGGAATGCTAGAAATTTAGTATGCTGCAATTGCAGACAGTAAGTCGCAATAAAGTGGCTGAAAATTAGATACCTGACCCACAAATCTGTAAATCAAAGAATTTAACATTTCACTCCCTCTTGCACCATTATCAAGTTGTGAAAAATAAATACTAGATTATCAAGTATTACAAGGACTTCACAGGGGGTCCAGGACAGACTGAAACATTGTTAATTCTTTTATTCTTATGTGGATTGGTTGTCTATGCTACAATTTATATTTTGAAGCAGTGCTTAAATTTTATTACATTACATGTAATTGGTGGTGATAGTGTCTGTGGGTTCTATACACAGTCTTCTTATGTTGTTAAAGATTCGCTACTTGGAACAAGCAGTGCCAAGTAGCACAGGCTATGGTGAGCCCGTATCTTCTTATAGTTTATTTCTTCAATTAATCATCATGATTGTCAGTGAGACGTTGCCCCTGGCTGCTGTGTGATGCAAGTATTTTTAGGGTTATCCACGCAATATGCAGTTCATTCGATGATTACTTACTAAAAATCGTTTAATCGTCTTACTATCATTTACTTAAAATCGTCTTACTATCGTTTAATATTTTCACATCCAATTTCCTGGGTACAGTATTTCACCTCGTATGTCATTTCTGAAGATTTTGAAGGTGAAAGATTCTCCAGATTAAGTCAACTATGTTGTGGTGTTGCTCTGAATTAAATATTTGTTTCATAAATGTTTATTTTACCCTTTATTGTTTTATTCAACTTAAAGCTTTTAAACACAGACATACTGTATTTGGAATAAAGAAATGCAATTTATACTATATATGTTGAGGAAAATTATGCTTGTTAGGCAACTTGGCCTATTAGTTACAATATGTATGTGTGTAAGAGTTGCCTTACCACAGCCAGTTATTCAGCATTGGTATATTGAAAGCACTAGGAAGTAATGTAGTGGAGGCAGACTCCATACACAGTTTCAAATTTAGATATGATAGAGCTCGAGAAGCTCAGGAATCTGCACACCAATAGATTTATGGTTGAGAGGCGGGACCAAAGAGCCAAGACTCAACCCCCGCAAGCACGACTAGTTGAGTACAAAGATAATCCCGTTACCTAATGCCTCGCAACTCTGACAAGTCTGTAGGTCGCCCAGACGGGATCACAGTGAATCCCTGGAAGAATGGTAGACATTTGGTGTGGGACTATACAGTACGTGCATTTCAACTTCAGCCAACACCTATGTTGACTTCAGTGTTGCACATCTGGGTGGTGCTACCACTCACTGGGAAGCAGCCAGTTCTCATAAATACAGAGATCTTGATAACAACTACAATATTGTCCCCATTGCCAAACACTTGGTGCCTGGGGTAAAAGTGCTGTTAGTTTTTTGAATGAGCTTGGTTCTAAGTTAATTGAAACAAGATACCCTAGAGCTGCCAGTTTCCTCTTTCAGTGCCTTAGTGTGGCGATACCAACTGCTGTTACCTAGCAGTAAATGGGTAACTGGGAGTTAGACATCTGCTACGGGCTGCTTCCTGGGGGTGTGTAACAAAAAGGAGGCCTGGTCGAGGACCGGGCCGTAGGGGTCGCTAAGCCCTGAAATCATCTCGAGATAACTCAAGATAACTTCAAGACACGGAGGAAATGCGCAGTGCATCCATGGTTCCTGCCCGCCATCTGAGGAGCTGGAAGATCTCGACAACCTGTGACAATTAGCTGTGTACCTTCCATGTAATCACTGTTATAACCCATTTTGTGAAATACAGTTTTAAACAAAATAAAATTACAAAATATATATATACATTATATATATGTATGTGTGTGTAATTACCTAAATGTAGTTACAGGATGAAAGCTACGCTCGTGGTGTCCCGTCTTCCCAGTACTCTTTGTCGTATAACACTTTGAAACTACTGTACTGACAGTTTTGGCCTCGACCACTTTCTCACTTCGTTTGTTCTAACAGTCTACCACTCTTTGTTTGCCAAAGTAAATTTTCTAACATTTTTTTGGCACCTCTGTTTTCTTAGCTTGAATCTGTGTCCTCTTGTTTGTGAAGTTGCTGGTTTCAGGATTCCTGTTTGTCAATTTGGTCTAATCCTGTTAGTATTTTGTAAGTGGTGATAATATCAACTCTAGTTCTTCTGTCTTCTAGTTTTATCACGTTTAATGCCTTTAGTCTCTCCTCGTAACTCTTGTTTTTCCAGATCTGGAAGCCATTTTGTAGCATGCAGTTGCACCTTTTCCATTTTTGTGTTAATTGAGATTTAGGCACTATACAACTGATGCATATTCTAATTTTGGTCTCTCAAAAGTCATGAACAGTTTTAGTATTTCACCATTCATAAAATTATAAGCAAGTCTGAAGTTGGAAAGTGACGCATACGCTCCTCTCACAATGTTCTTTGTGTGTTCCTCTGGTGACAGCTTACTACCCAAAACCACCCCCAGGTCTCGTTCTTTATTGGCGTTCTGAAACTCCTTTCCACGTAATTTGTAAGTTGTGTAGCCTATTTTCTCAGATTCCACATTCCATAACATGGCATTAATTCACAGTGAATTCCATTTGCCACTTGACACTCCAAACCCTTATTTCATCTAGATCAATTTGAAGGGCATTACAATTGTCTGCGACTCCTATCTTCCCCAGTATCTTAGCATCATCCGCAAACATGTTCACATAATTCTGTATTCTTTCTGGTAGATCGTTTATGTAGACAATGAACATTACTGGTGCAAGAACTGAACCCTGTGGTACTCCAATATGGTACATGCATACATGTATGTATGATATATACTTACATGTATTGTATGTATGATTCATACATGAATGTATGTATTTTATATATTTTATTTAATCACAAAAATCAACCATATATGTAAACACACAAATGTTAATGACCTCGCAGAACCCTGGCTGAGAAACGCTGCTATAATGGAAGGAAGGAGTACGTACAGGTGTTTGGTTGAGCGGGCGAGCAAAAATACTTTACACAGCACTGTACAGTGTATCTTTATTTTATAGATTTAAACAAAAATTTTATTGACGATTCAATGACCTTGTTTCAGATCAATCCAATAAATCCTATATAATTGAACATGGTGGTGTGGCACTGATGTGCAGATGCCTGTCGGCCCAAGAGGAGTCCACAGTCATTTCTGCAATCACATCTCTCATGTTTCTCATTACACCTCACTCTAAGGCAGGTTAGTTTCTATCTGAATTTATGGGACACATTTTAATTTTGCATGTAGTGAGGTATCTTTTGATCCTTGTCTTGCATGTTTGTTTTTTTTGTGTATGGTTCTATAGAGCAAACGGGTACTGTAAGTTAAATTTGTAATTGTACAGTACTTCATGCCATCCCTGTTATATGTGACAAGGAGGATATTAATAAGGTATTAAAGTCAACACAAAATAGAACACGAAATGATGCATATGAATTGGATAAGTTTAGAATTAGGAAAGTTCTTTGTAATTACTGGTTTGGAAAGAGGGTTGTTGACTTATGCACAGATTACCAGGTAGAAGAGATGAATAGGCACAATAATGTGGCTGAAAAATTTTGACCAAACCACACACAAGAAATTGAAGAGATGACGACATTTCGGTTCATACTGGACCATTATCAAGTCGATTGTCCTCCAAGATGTAGTCCTGGACATGTCCTGAACCACAATCGACTTGATAATGGTCCAGGATAGAGCGAAACGTTGTCGTCTCTCTAATTTTTAGTGTGTGGTTTGGTCAACATTGTTAGACATATATATATGTAAATGCGTTTGGGAGGATATAAATAGGATCTGCCTCGTATGGGCCAGTGAACCTTCTGCAGTTTCCTTAATTCTTCTGTGTAGTTTGATGCAAGACATTAGTCTCTTTAATTGTTGATGTTTTTGTGCTCTTTGTTCATTGTGATCAATTATAAAAGATTGGTAGGCTCAGGTCACCCTGTGATATGTAAGGCCTAGGTTCAAATCAAAACAGGGTGCATGATCGTTTTTTTCATTTGCCTGTGTGCGTGCATCCAGCCCCGGCAAGAACCCTCGCTCTCAAAAATGCATCATAAACAAGCCCATACCCTATAACCCTATTAAAAAGAGTCATACAAACAAAATAAAATAAAAAATGGCAGAGATGTATTTCCAGTATTGTTATCTTATTTTAATGCAAAACATTGCTTTTCAGATATCACCAGTACAGAAGTCGTGCAGCAAATGCTGATCAGATCAAATAGTGAAAATCCACGCATTCGTAACTTGGCTAAAATCTTCTTGGAGGATTACTGCACATCTGATCAAATCAAGAGAGTGCAGACAATATCATAGACGTGCCATGTTTGAATAAAATGTTGTATTTTTGTATTATGATAACAGAAATCTTCCGAAATAAAGCTGTTCACTAATACAATGTGAAAGAGTTAGGACCGTTTAATATTTGATTGTTAAATATGATAGACTGTTGATTAAATGGTAAACAGAATTTAGTTTTCAATGTGAAGGATTGGTGCTAATACCATTAAGGCAGCAATTATTTTCATGTCACTGCTGATTCATCCCCTACTTACAGTTAGATGCTTTCTACCTAGAATCCTTTTGCCCTTGAGCGCACGATGTTTATCGTTAAAAGTAGGTGACACTGTAACTTTAAGGAAGAAAATTACCTCTGCAGACATTGACAAATTTGCTAAACTCTCAGGTGATACAAATCCTCTTCACGTTGACCAAAGTTATATTAAAAGTGAAACCAGTTTCAAAGGGTGTCTTGTTCATGGTGCCTATTTAAACAGTCTCGTATCGGGTGTCATTGGCACAAAGCTTCCTGGCCCTGGAACACTCGTAGTGAAGGAGGAGCTTAATTTCCCAAACCCATGTTACGCTGAACAGGAGGTTCAAGTAACTGTCAGGCTGACAGGGATAAGAAAAATTATTACAGTTGACTTTGTGTGTGAAACAGATAATGGGCAAGTTGTTCTCTCTGGAAAAGCCAAACTTGTGCTTCTTCCAACAGTAAATAAGGGCTGTTAATTTTAAATAAGGCATTTGTTTCAAAATGGTATAGTCATTCGGTCAAGAATTAAAATACAGTATATAGCCAAGTTTCAAATCTCTGATCATAATGAGTGGTGGAAAAGAATTGGTGCTGAACACCTTACGAAGGGCTACTAGCCAAGAAACAAACATCTTGAAACCTGCAGAGCTCCAACTTCAGGAATGGGAAACGGAGCGAGGATTTTATTCTACTCTAGTTGAGGTAAGAGTATGCACCTAGACGTTGTGTACATGTCTGCTGGCCTAAATATATAACTATTTCTTAATCTTTGTGATTAAGAAGCCATGTCATTCAGAAGCATCTGAAAGTTTCGTTTTCTGTGTTGTGATCTATAATATGGATTGGCTATGACTGCAACAATTTTCATATACCTGTACTGTACATGAAACCATTCTTAGGTAGACTTGAGGAAGTTCATGCATGTTACTACGTATATTCTTTTACAGTCCCATCTTTGTCTGGCAGGCCTTTAAAAGTCATCGTATGCGTGATTGTTGACAGTGTCTGTTCTCTACAAGAAGCACATTACTGTACCATGGTACAGTGTGTGTTGTGTATAAGGATGTTAATTTTAAATCTACTGATTCTTCTTCTTTTCGTAGTTTTGTGAAGACACGTGTATTAAGACTTTAAAATGTATTAGTACTGTATTGCTTTGAACCTGATCATTTTCGCGATGGTGTATTTGACGTTAAATTGACAAATTAAAATTGACAAGTTAAATTGACGTTAAATTGACAAGTTAAGTATGTGATGCAGGCGATGAGTCACAATAACGTGGCTAAAGTAAGTTCTTTAGCCACATATCCTATATTTTTTATATATGTGATGTCCTTAAAATAGTGTTGCTTTGGGGACATTTTTGAGAGTGTTAGGTCATAATTATACCCTTATGTATTTGGTTTTTATGACAAATTCAGTTTAGCGATGTAATTGTGATTATAACTTTTTGTTGTTCTAAATATTGTTTTAAATACTTGTAAAAAAGAGCTGTAAGGAATTCATTAGTATGATTTGAAGAATTAATTTATTTCTTTTTAATGTGCCATCCATTTTTTAATGTAATTGATTTTTTTATTTATTGGATTAATAAAATGTTTTATTTGCTAAAAATCTGCTATGATTCCAGATATTCTCCGAGCATGCCTTGGAGGTAAATGTTCGATGGTTGGCTGTTTTATATTTCAAGAACGGCGTTGACCGCTATTGGAGGAAAACTGCACCCAAGGCAATTAATGAAGTAGAAAAGGTATAGTTTATAGTCAATTGATGTGATAACTGAATGTTTTGAATGTGTGCTTTCAAATTTATGAACTATTTATCAAAAAGAATACAATTTTTATTGTAAAGTTGCCAGTCCTGTGATGCATGCAGTCCTTTTGATTGGGGCGGGATGGTTGATCACTATTGCTGGATAGTCTTTTGATCCTGAGGTAATTGAACAGCAGAATGGTGTCTGAACTACAGTACACATATACTGTATTATTGTATTGTGCAATATTCATACTATTTTCTTCTAACTCCATTCGTATGCAAATTGTATACCCACAAATACACTTGACAACTCTTGACACACTATCACATTTATATCAGACCAGTTTTATGTGTTCTGCATTGCAAGAAAAGATTGTTTCCCTCTCCAAATATGTTCAGGATCTTCAGTAGCATCAAATGATTTTCAAAAATTGTTGTGATTGACAAGCATAAAAGTGTAGTTCAATATTGAGAAGAATTCTTGAATTAATTTCTTGCAGGCACAGATTAGATGCGGTCTTCTGCATAATTTGCGAGAACCTGTCCCACAAGTGGCCACACAGCTCGCTGTTCTTATAGCCAAGATTGCCCGTGTGGATTGTCCACGAGAATGGCCAGATCTTCTTCCTGCTCTCTTTGAGGCTGTTAAGAGCAACGATCAACTTGTGCAACATCGGACCCTTCTTACTCTGCATCATGTTATCAAGCAGCTGGCTTCTAAAAGACTTGCAGCTGACCGGCGCACCTTTCAGGTATAAAATGTGTACTTTCTTAATAACTGTGTGTCATTTTGGAATGCTTAATAATATTAGTGCAGTTTTTATTTACATTGCTTGTCCTGACACTTTGTAGGGATTTTGGAGCAAGACACTTAGCAGACAACTCTCGGTGATAATTGTGCGTGTGTGTATATACAAGGAATGTTTGGCTAAGAATGATTAGCATGTGTGTGGGGTTACATTAACTGGTGGGGGAGAGGGAGAGAAGTTGTGTGGTGGGATAAGAAAGTGGTAAGAGCAGTTGGTGGCAAGAATAAAAGGTGGATTATGTGGATGCCAAGCAAAGGAAAGAGGTCAAAATAAGAAAGGATAATAAAAGATAAATGATTACTAGTTTAGTAGAAAGTAGTGTTTAAGTAGACTCAAAATATCAGAAAAATAGAAAGCTCTTTTTAGAAAAGTAAAGAAGTGTAGCAAGGAGACTTTCAGTAACTTAGGCAATGAGTGCATGCGATCAACTGCTTCCCAAGCAAGAGACTGTTGCTTTCTTGGGCAAGATCCAGTTATTCCTATAGATAGGAATTTTACCCACACAGGACAAGTTGACATTTCATGCAATTGTAACATTAAAATGTTCTGCTCAGGTCATACTGATACAAGGAAGACACTGGAGAATACTCTACTCTTCCAAGGGTTACTTGACCCCCAAAAGGACTGCTAAGGGTTGCTTGCCAATCGCTAGTTGGTCCACTCGATTGCTACCTCCAACCACCACAAGATGACAACACTTGCACATCAACAGAGTACTTTCTAAATATTCTGCCCACCTCTCAATCTACACAACAAGAAGCTTTCATAAAGCATATGAGAAACATTGGCAAAAAAGATCATACAATTGTCTCATTCTGAAAGGAGCGTACAATTGTCTCATTCTGAAAGGAGCGTACAATTGTCTCATTCTGAAAGGAGCATACAATTGTCTCATTCTGAAAGGAGCATATAATTGTCTCATTCTGAAAGGAGCATACAATTGTCTCATTCTGAAAGTAGTTCTTCATCTACACTTGGGCCGATTTCCCACCTGTATCCCTTGAAGGATTTATTAAACAAAGTACCCTGAGGTGTATATGGCCACTATAGATTTAAAGGAAACATATGACAACTTTTGGGAATTTGAGAGGGATCTTTGGAGAATAAGTGGCACGTGTACGGATGAAATGTTATTAAGTGTTTTTTCTAGTTGGAGCCTCTACGGCTCCCCAGAGCTATCCAGGCTGATATGGATATCCCTAACTTTGGCATCAGTCGATGTGGGTGGAGTTCTAGGCCTACCGGGGATCACGAGCAAGAACCTGGCCCCCCTCAGAGAGGCAAGAGGAGCAAAGGCCTATAAATTATAAATTAAATTAATGATGTAATGAAGAGCTGGTTTAGTATTAATGTAGGAGTATACCATGGCTATTAAATGTATTGAATGTGTGGATAAGATCAACAGTTAAGTCAAAGTAAAAGGATTAGAGAAGTGTGTAGACAGTGTGAATGGTTGGAATAAATAATGCATCAAATTTGAAGCATGCTTTTGATGTGGTTTTTCTAGTAAAGTAATTGAAAGGGTTGCTAATGCTATTGGTAAAAGACGTAAAAGTGAGAGGACAGAAATATTGGTGGTAGTAAGAGAGAGAGAGAGAGAAGGAATGTGTAAACAAGTAATTAAATTTAAAATTGCTAGAGGATGGTGATCAGTTTAAATGACAAAAGGTTAAAGTCTCCTAAAGTGATTTAAGCAAATTCCCATAGGAATACCTGTTCAGAAGAGTTGTGTGATGACTGTGACCTAGAGTAGCCATATTGATGAGGCTTTTCCCAGGGAGGGTTGGCTTCAGGGCTAGTCTGTGAGGGTAGAAAAGCTAGAAACCGGCCTCAGGCAGGACTCATGCACGCGACCGATACAAATAATTTGTACAAGTATAGTTGAGAGTAGCTAGTCAGGGAGAAAAAGAAAAAGAGGCTTGTTCATAGCCCTTGTTAAGCCGAACAAGACTGAAAAGATTACTGTCATTACCGATTTCCTACTTTCATGCATGGTGTAGAGATGCTTTGGCTTTAGAGAAGATATGGCAGAAGTGTGAGATGTGAATGATAAATATATTAAAAAGTGACACCTGTTCATTCATTGTAGCTTAAGCACTACTGAGCATCAGAGAATCGGTATCACAATTTAAGTAAATCACCCAGAGCAGCTCCTCTTTGGTTCATGGCAAATGACTTCCAATTTCAGTGCTAGGATTCAAGACAAAATAATTCTTATCTATTTTTGTTTTCCCCTCCTTCCTTACTGCTTCATAAGACTTCTTGTAAGCTTTATAGTCTTGTTAGTGAGAGGTTATATGCAAATAGGTTAAAGATTTGCTCATTTTTCTCAGTGATGTTAACATCTTAGATTTGTTGTTACAGTAATTAATGATTACCCATCTTTTCAGGAGTTAACAAATCAGATGTTCACATTCCTTCTGAAACTATGGCAGTCTGAAACAGAAGCTTTCCTTGCAGCTGGGGAGCAGAATCTTGAGATTGTAATATCGTGTTTGGAGCGTTCACACCTTGCACTCAAAATCCTGCGTAAGCTCATAATACATGGGTTTAAGAAGCCTGAAGAAAGTGAAGATGCTGTATTGTTTATGACGAGCATATTTGATCGTATCAAAGTTATGTTGACTTTCAGGAAACAGTTTGAAAATCATGAGCATATTAAAACAATTTCTGGGAAGTATACAGTGCTTTTGACGAAAGTGTTGCGTGATGTGCTAGAAAACTTTCCATTCTCCTATTTACAGTTTATAAAGCCCAGCTTGGATCTGACAGCTTATTTTGTGTTTACACCTGCAGGCGATGGATTAATATTTGAAAGATTTACTGTACAGTGTCTCAACCTAATTAAAGCTATTCTTCTGTGTCCGGAGTATAAGCCATGCAAAGTTGTAGAGGATACCAAGGATCCCCAGACTCTTGAAGCCTTTAGGGTCAAGTCCGAGTTCTTCACGAATTCGGTTTTAGCAGGAATGTGCCACAAACTTATATCTCACTACTTTTTACTTAATCAAGATGATCTTGAGGTGTGGGATTCTGATCCTGAAGGATTTTGTATGGAAGTCGAGGGAGGTGAATCATGGAAATACAGTCTCAGACCATGTACGGAAACCTTGTTTGTGTCCTTATTTCACGAGTATAGAAGTGCTCTTATACCAGTATTGATGGAAATGGTGCGATCATCGCATAACCCTGTTGATCCAAGTGACTACCATGGTATTCTTCAGAAGGATGCTGTATACAATGCTGTTGGCCTGGCTGCCTTTGAGCTATTTGATGACATTGACTTTGATCAGTGGTTTACTACTTCTTTAATTAATGAATTAAATGTTAAGAACTCAAACTATCGCATAATTAGACGCCGTGTGATTTGGCTTATCGGACAGTGGACGAGTGTGAAGTTTTCACCGGAACATCGGCCTACACTGTATGAAGCTTGCATTCGTCTTTTGGCTGCTGATGAGGATTTCGTCGTTCGTCTGAGTGCTGCCATGACGCTCAAACATTCTGTGGATGACTTTGAATTTGATCCAGAGCAGTTTATGCCATATCTCCCAACTATCTTTGGACTTTTATTCAGCCTTCTAAAGGAGGCCCATGAATGTGATACAAAAATGCAGGTAAGAATGTGCAAATATTATTTTAAAGGAAATGTCATAGAATGTATATAAGTATAGTTGAACCTCATTTAACATTGCCTCGGTTAACATCATTTCTTTTTCTAATACTTAAAACAAAAATAAATTTAAATTCTTCTGTGGTATCCTGAAAGGCAAACACTCCTAAAGACAACTGTGTAGAAACCTATGGTATTTATAGAAAAAATGAAGTGCTGTATATAAGGACTAACTTAAATATTGTCAATGAACACTACTGAAACAAAACTTTTTTTGTGTACTGAAAAAATAATTAATGTTAGAAACTTAGCTAGAAGTTTTGGTTTCACTTAACATCATTTCATGTAATGTTGCAGTTTTCAGGAACCCTAACCCTGATGTTAAACGAGGTTCACCTGTACTGTTATTGCACCTGTCTTGTATTGTCTTAACTAAATTTGCTAGCTGTCCTCAACCTTACTTGATAAGACTGCCTTAAAGAGGCCATATCCAGCAGTAGATTGATATGACTGGAAAATCTTTTTTTGTGGCATTGTTACTTTGTCTTGAATGTGTGCATGCTGGTACAAGTCATTCTAGGAAGAAATAAAACAAGTACATAAATACAAACATTTTCAGGTTTTGCATGTGATGTCCTTCATGATTGAAGTGGTGGGAGTGGGTATCCAGCCACATGCTGCTCCTTTGACCCAGTATTTACCCAGCTTGTGGGAGGAGTCTGCTGATCACAATATGTTGCGTTGTGCTATATTGACTACACTTGTTCATATGGTAACTGGGCTTATGGTAGGTTCTATACATAATCTGTTAAAATCATGAATTTATTTATCCATTAATGCTTTTTTTAAGAATAATTTATTTTGTTCTGTTATATTTCATATAATGACACAATTAAGCATTTATCTATTTATTCAGTACACTATTTGTCTTTGAATATGTGTGGTGATGAGTGAAGTCTCGACCAATTCTCTCCTTTTCTGGGCTGCTCCTCGGTAGTTTCCCGATGTATTGGCTCTTGCTCTCCAAAGAGAGACAAATATTAAGGCCTCTGGATTTGTGCAGGCCTACCAAATGCGAGGCCAGAATCTGGTGTGAGGGAAGAATGGGAATTGAGACGGGTCTAAAAACAAGGCAAAAAACTGAACGGAAGGTACAGGCAAAGCAAAACAAACAGCTTATCCTGATTAAAGAAGAGAAGATGGGAATGAGGGAAGTGGTAGTTTACCCGTTGTCAACAATTTGGAGGTCATCGTTTTGAATGGGTCGAGTCCCTCAGGGGCGGCGTTTTAACCCCCCCCCCCCCATCCCTTCCCCTTCTTGTTCTGGAGAATCCTTGGACTCCATCCCTAGCTCGTCTCTTGGGCCAGGGGATGTTGTAGGTGTTCGAGGTAGCCAAGGACTGGGTAATAGGTGTCTTTAACCCAGATTGGGCATTGGTACCAAAACCTGAGGAGCTGTTCTTTGAGGTTGGTACCCTCTGTTGTCCTCTGTCCTCGTTTGAGCTGGATGATACCTCTGCATCCCCTTTGGTATATTTCTGGGTCATTGTTAGGAGTGGACCCACCTACACTCTGCAAATTTCAGCAGGCCCGACTGTTTTCAGTTTTAAAAGGACTCTCCGTATCCTTGGTCTTATCTCACTCAGGTGCTCCTTGAAGTAAATTGATGGCTGAGAATTTCATTCCTCCTCTTAACATGTTTGAGAGGTTTGTGTATCATCTGGGGCTTTCTCGTCATTTCTGTGGGTAGGAGTTTTCTTTCCTGAGTGGAGCAAGGGACTTCCTCTCTGCAGCAACAGTTTCCAGGTACTGTACTGTACTCTACTGGCCAGGTGTTTGAATCCTGCTCCTTTGCCTGGCTCAGAAGCTTGCCTGTCTTCTGCCCTGGTTTCTATCCAGTTCCTCTTCTGACCTTTCTGACCTGGGTTCTCTTGCCATCTTCACATGAAGTTGCCAGGGAGTAAATGCTCATTCAGCACATTTTGGCTTTTACGCTACACTAGTGCAAGTCGGCTAGATGGGGTCTCCATGGTTATGTTGCATTTAGGAAGGGCCCTTTTATAATTTGATCTTGGATGTCATTCCTACTATGCACTTTTTCTTCTTCCCAGAAGCATTCTTTGCACTTATTTATTTGTCTCTTGGCTCTTCCCATTGGACTCTATCCTCATACTGTACCACAGTAACATAAAACAAGGTCATTATTTTCTGGTGGCACTGTAGAGTGATCGAGCCACATCAGCCATGGGCCTAAACTGGGGGGCACAATTTTTGCCAGTGTATCACTGTGGGCAGGCTTTCATCTCGTGACAATTTTGTTCAGAATTATGAAACAATGTGAAAAGTGGTCTATGCAAGTTATATAAAAAAGTGTAAAACATCCTATTAATGTGCTTAGATCTGGATAGGGTTCTGGTAGTTCTTTTACTCCCTAAGCCCTGCCTGGGCCTGGTTTAACTTGTGAGGACTTGCTCCAACAGGCTGTTGCTTGGAGCAGTCCACAGAACCACATATCCACTACAGTCCAGTTGGTCTAGCACTTCGTTCAGAAAATTTTCCGAATTTTTCTTGACGGCTTTCTTTTGTTCTGGCAATATTTCTTATACCTGCTTGGAGGATATTGAACAGTCATGGGCCTTTGACACTCGTGCAGTGTTCTCTGATTGTGCCTATGGCAGCTAGTCTTGTTCATTGCCAATTTCTGTGCCCTGTTCACACTTAACCCCCTGCTTCCTATATGCTACCAATACAAACTCTTGCCTATGCCTGCCTTGTATTTAAAATAGAAACAAATCTCGAGTACAATAATGGCAAAATGAGAATTCACTTTTTCATTCACAGCGAGAAAGTGAGAGCTTGCACGAGTTCCTCATCAACATTGTGCGCATATCAACAGACGTCAATGAAGACTGTCATGTGTATCTCCTGGAAGATGGCCTGCTGTTGTGGCTGACCACACTGGAAAATACAGCAAATCCACATGACGCTCTCCTACAGGTTTTCGATAACATGCTTCCCTTGCTGGAATTGTCATCTGAAAATCTAAGACTTTGCCTGCAGATCACAACTGCTTACACACTGCTCTGCCCACAACAGTTTCTTTTAAAGTAAGCTTTACTTTCAAGCTGTCTTGTTTGTCTTTAATGTATTATCATTAATAAGTTATGATTAGTATATTTTTGTCCCCAGTTATGTGTAGAGACTCTTCACCCCAAGATAAATTGGGCATTTGGTAAAATTATTTAATTTTGTTCTAGTCAAAGTGGCAGTATTAGCAGTGCTCAGAATAATATAAACAAGGATATAGCACACACTCAGTTTTTTGTGGGGAGGTTAGAGGCTATATGATTATGGTTATCCTGCCCCCAACTTTGCAGGATGAATGGTCTTGGGTATGAGACAAAGGCTGATTGGGGTAGGGGAGCCGGTCGACCGAGCGGACAGCACGCTGGACTTGTGATCCTGTGGTCCTGGGTTCGATCCCAGGCACTGGCGAGAAACAATGGACAGAGTTTCTTTCACCCTATGCCCCTGTTACCTAGCAGTAAAATAGGTACCTGGGTGTTAGTCAGCTGTCACGGGCTGTTTCCTGGGGGTGGAGGCCTGGTCGAGGACCGGGCCGCAGGGACACTAAAAAGCCCCGAAATCATCTCAAGATAACTCAAGATAGGTCCTATTGGCCCTGTTAATTAAGAGGGGGGTGGGGTCAGGCCTAATAGTGACCTGCTTCACCACTACCACCTAATCAATGAAATGGGCTAGCAAAGTCCTTAGATTTCTTCACTGGAAATCTACAAACCCTTTTCTGAGACAAAGGAGAGAAAGAAAGAGGGGGATGTTTGAAGAGAGGGAAGAAAAAGGGGAATAAGGTGGGAAGAGGGTGAGAGATGATCTTGGGGAGAAAGTTGGAGACAGAGCAATTTAATCTAGGTTCATATCCTGGCTAGGGAAGATCGATTAGTTGCCAATCTTTAACAGTATGCCTCCATTCACCCAGCAGTGATTGCATACCTGGTTGTTAAACGATTGACAGGTTGTATTCCAATGGACACTACTGGGTAAGGCTTAACATGAGTTAAGGGAAAAGGGAGAAAGCTTTCAGCCTGCTAACAGGAGTCAGACATTGTCTGTTCCTTTACCCACCTGTGTGGAAAAAAATGGGAAGAGATGGGGATAGGGAAAGAAAAAAAGAGATGAGAGGAGGGGAAGAAGAGACCTGGGTGCTGCTGGGTACTCCCCTTCCCATTCTTAGTAAGCAATAAAGTAGTCTGGTTTAAAAATCAGTGTCTTTGGGATAACCACTGGAGCAGCATGCTTAATATGCATTCAGCTGAGGAATAACCAGCAGGTCATGGTAGCTGGCTAAGGGGTGGGGGAAGAAGCCATTCTCTATAACTAGATTCATGCTTGCTATGCTGAATGATGATAATATTAATTCCTATTATGCCTCCTGGTTAATATGTTGACATTGAAATGTATAACTTATGTTCGTAAAATAATTTATCTTCATATAAGTAGATAAAACAAAAATTGTTTTAACAAATATAAGTATACAGTAGCTTTCTGTTAAGGAATCTCGTTTATTTTCTATCAGATACGGCAGTCGTTTGGTTGGAACCTTTAACTCAATGTTAACGGATATTAAGAGTGAAGGTATGGTGTTGGTGCTTCGGGCAGTGGAGATGATACTCCGTGTACGCCCTGCTGAGGGTGCGTCTCTGATACAACCCCTGCTGCCTGGCGTCATTAAGGCAGTTGCTGAAGGAGACCAGTACCCGATGATAATGTCAATGTATCTCTCTCTGGTGGCTAGATTAGTCCTCTATGCTGAACCTATATTTATGTGGGCTGTTAACGAGGTGAGTTTTATCACGTTCACCAGAATTGTATCGCAGCTTTGTTTATTTGACTAGCAGATTGAATCTTTCTTATTCATGAGAGAACTGAAAACCATCATTTCTTGGGTATAAATGTAATAGGTAGAATTCTGCAAGTGCATTAGAGCATTCAATGTGCTTAACAAGATTATGATAATTTGTATGTATTACATTATGCAAGTGATAACTATTGTTTTAAATCGAATAGTAACCGTTATTTTCTACAATTAGACTGCCAGCGGTGAAGCCAAGAGACCAGAAGAGGTGTTGGAGCGCATTGTCAGTGTCTGGGCTAATAAACTAGCCTTAGTATCTCCCGAAGAGCGACGCAAGCTGTGTGGCCTCGGTCTGGCTCACCTGTGTGGTTCGGGTTGGCCTCCAGTTCTCAAAGTGTGGCCACCTGCTATTACCGCTGTTGTTGAAGTGGTGTTTGATGTGACTATGGAAGATTCAATACAAGATAAGCTGGTGAGGCAGTACTTGAGTTTATTTTTAAATGCTGTGAAAGTACCACATGAGAAAAACACACACATGAATGTACATATGCCCACACCTTTTCCTACATACACAAACCCAATGCACATGCTTGTACACAAATACATTACTGTATATACATATTGACTCATTTTGTGTGTGTGTTTACTATTTGTGTGCGCAGAATTGAGCTATTAGCTTTTGGACCCCTCCTTTCTAACCTGTATTTTTCCTCTATTATATCTTCTACATAAATTTCTAACACACACACACATCCCCAGGAAGCAGCTTGTAGTAGCTTCTAGCTCCCAGGTACCTATTTACTGCTAGGTGAACAGGGGTATCAGGATGAAAGAAATTCTGCCCATTTGTTTCTGCTTCAGCCAGGAATTGAACTCGAATCTTTAGGACTATGACCCCCTGAGCGCTGTCCACTCAGCCTTGAGGGCCCCTAGGCTGAGGTGTGTGTGTATTCGCCTATTTGTGCCTGCAGGATCTAGCGTTAGCTCTTGGATCCCGCCTTTCTAGCCTTCAGATGTTCAAAGCAATGACTCCTGACTTACTCTATCAAACCTAGTTTTAAAGGTATGAATAGTGTTTGCTTCCACAATGTGCTCCTTTAGTTCATTCCATTCCCCACTACTCTCACACTAAAAGAAAACTTTCTAACATCTCTGACTCGTTTGAGTTTCCAGCTTCCACTCGTGTCCCCTTGTTCTGTTTGTATTCCGTGTGAACATTTCATCTATTTCTACTGTCAATTCCCCTAAGTATTTTATATGTTATCATATCTCCACGCTCCCTCATTCTTTTCTAACATGTGTACATGTATTATTTTTCAAATTATTTCTTTGCCAGACTGGTTTTCCATATGCTTTTGCTTATTATTTATGGCAGGTCATCAATGGTGGCCGTCTTGGATCTCCGGAGCCTTACGAACTCGAGACTGAACATGTACTGAGACGGCAGGCCTTGGCACAAGCGGATCCTGTACACACAATATCATTACGCGTGTTTCTCGGGCAACAAATGAAACGTTTACAAGAAAGCACTGACCAAAGTACCATCATGACCCTTGCACAGGACCTCGAGGAAAACTGCCGAAAGGTTTTGGAAGAAGTGACAGTGTCTTAATTGTTGTAAAGCTGTTGAATTGTTATATAAAGTTATTGTAGTTTAGAATTCATGAGAGGAAGACATGAAGGTGCGTTGATAAAAATTTTGGATCAGGGCAGTGGAATTGAACCTTTGTCCCAAGCTAACCCAGACCCATCGTTGCTGGGGTGACGTGGGTTAAAGTCTACCGCCCTGCTCCACCAAAGATTTTCACGTGGATATATTACTCTATTGTGATTTCATTGTGCATGTGAAAAGATTTTGTATTGACTGATCAAGTAACTATATTAAATATTTACATCTTGGTTTCCTTGTTCTTGTTTTAAAATTTAGTAT
This sequence comes from Procambarus clarkii, assembly GCF_040958095.1. Lineage (NCBI taxonomy): Eukaryota > Metazoa > Arthropoda > Malacostraca > Decapoda > Cambaridae > Procambarus > Procambarus clarkii. The sequence continues at coordinate 20,031,790 of NC_091207.1, read as the reverse complement.
TAAGTTAGTACCAACACAGTTAAACTGCTCCCCTGTTGAGAGAGATTCCTGGACCATAATTGCATTTTTATGTGTAATTACTTTTTTTTTTGTATCACCAGCTAAACTAAAGAAAATTCAAATTAGCTTCATTCAAATATAACAATGAGTTGGTAGTATCTATTGATGAAGCAACTTGTTTAAGTACTAAGAGAGGTATGATAAACACTCGCTCGATTTTCAGAAATTGAGTACATGTTGATAGTCTTCGCTAATTTGTGCTTTAGCTTGCTTTTATGGTCATTTTTTATTATTTTTTATATTTTTTTGGCTGAATATGGTGGTTGGATATCTTTTTATACAGTTTGCTGGGTTATGTGATACTTTATTTGTATATATATGAAATATACTTTAATTGCAGGTATGCAAATCTTGCCGAAGCTTCTGCTATACGGTACTGAACTTGTGCTTTGCTGCGGCATGCTTTGCCGTACCATTAATTTGTCTAAATAAGTTCACGTTCACCTTGGTATCATAAAATATTACGTTATAGTAAAGGTCTCCACAGCCATTATCCCACTGGTTTCCTACCATTAATTTATTTTGATTTTTGTAAAACATCAACTTCTAAGGAACCTATCTTAATTTTTTGCAGTCTGTTTTGACAAATTATTTTTCTTACAGCCAATGTTATTGGATATAGGAGAATCTCCTGACTATTCTGTTTTGATGAATTTTTTTTTCCTTATATCCAGTGTTACTGAAAGGAGAGGGAGATTACTCTCCCAATAAACCTTGTCACATTCATTGATTATCTTAATTACTTGATTCCTTATTTCCTCCAGTAACCCATTAAAAAGTTTTGGCCCTAACTGAATAGGGCTTCATTGAACCTTTCCAAATGTGCTTTTTCCATTATTGTTCCAATTTTATGGTATCCAGAATGCTGGTTGCTTTCTTCAAGGTATAACTCCTCATTTTAATCCACTCAAATCAGCTCCTTTGTAAGTTTAGCTAACTCATTCTGTAACCTCACACCATCTACTGTCCAGTGTGTATAAATTTCTCTTGCCATTTATTTTATTTGTGGATATCCCGCGTGTTTTCCTTTTTTTTTCAACTTTCCAATTCCTTATGCATTCCTAAAATAATAATTGTTTAAAGGCGTGACTTCTGTTGATCTTTATTCTATATATTTTATGTAGTTCATGATCTGGAAAAGTGTTCTGTGTTAGTCTTTAGTTACTTCAATGATTGTTTTCTCTCATAATTTGTTCTTTCCTATAATTACTTTTTTTTTTTTTTGGCCATGAACTGATTTTCCTTGAGAAAGAAGTCTCTGCGGGAATCTCTTGCAAGCATTTACACTATTGTTATTCAAAGTGCTAAAGATGTTTGAAGGATACCTTGAAATATTGAATAGATTTCTTAAGTTATGACTGTTGAATACATGAAACACTCACCATCTGCTTGAACTGTGGGGCATGAATATGGGGAATAACGATTCCCTCACTAAGCATATTCAAGTAGGAGAGTAAGCAGAGAATTAATAGACACAAATTGAAGTGAATAACATAACAAATGTGGAAAATGATATACACTGATAAGGTATTGTGGAGGTGGAGGAAATTGAGCAGTACGTAGTGGTGCCGCAGCGTGTGAGTGTAGCCAGAGATGAGAACCAACGATATTTTGGTGTGAGTGCGTGTGTGTGTGTGTGTGTAAACGAGGCCATACGATCAACTACCTTGACATTAGCTTATGAATGTCAGTGTATCTACCCCTGCAATAATGAAGCTACAGACAGCAAGAAGAAAGCATTTTATGAACCAAGAGATCCATTGTTAGGTGCTTTGAGGAATGAAATTAAACTCTAAGTATAGTTGTGGTTATTAACATTTAAATGCATGGATTTCAAGTGTGATAACATTTCATCTGGACAGGTGTAGGAAAGAGGATGAAAGCAAGAGTCAACTTTATTTATGACATTTCAGACTGGATTTTGATGCAAACATGTGAAGAACTGGATTACATTTTTGTAATATTTGAATAGTTGAATGGAATGAAAGAATATTAAATGAACTGTAAATTTCTTGAAAGATAGGAGGAGAGTGGATGTGTCAGTAGCAGATATGTAGGAATGAACCGAGTAGTAGTAGTAGTATGATTGAACTGAGTAAGTGAATGGAAGTTATGATTCGTCTGGAGTAATTTGCACTATGCACGAAACTTCCAAGATACATCTGTGCATATTTTTTTGTATAGAACTGATTTCCCAGGATGCTATCGAGTGTGGAAGATACTATGCAAGGCCACGTGTCACTGAAAATTATTAAACCTAAATTCTTATTAAATAAGCGAGTTCCAAAACATTGTAGGTTTAAATGTCGACATTATCTTATTCACTCTAAATTTGACAACTATAAACAAGATTCTTTTCTGGCTAGGTGTTGCCACTTCATGAAAGCTGGGCATTCTAGTTTTAATTATTTCAACTTCCAAGTTTATATTTTTATTTCAGAGATATGTGAATTTCTGGAAAGATGTTTAGTCCAGAATGTTTAATATTGATACAAAAGTAAGTTTGTTTTTGGGGTGACAAGAAGTGACATATGTAATTTGCAAAAGATACATGATGCGGGGATTTTAAAAGCAGTAGATATTGCCAAATTATCTCCCAGTGTGTGATAGCATTTATCAAAATCGGAGTTTAGACAAGCCACGCATAGCAGTTGATTGGAAGTGTGTTGCACAATCTTGTTTAATTAGTTTGGTTTCCATTTGGATTGGAACAGTTTTGGTTTACTGGTATATAATTTGCATGTACTACACGTGGAGTTGGCACGACTTGATTGATGGTTCATGCGTTATTTTGTTTTTTGTTTTACACTGAGTGTATAGGCCTTTGGTGCTTATTCATATAGTAAAAGATGCATTGTGAATGTGGCTTAAGCATTTTATATTTCTTTTGGGAATCTGACTTTAAAATATGATGATGATTTACAAGGTCATAGTTAAAGGTATACCTATCTTGTCAAAGAGTATGAAACTCATTACGTTAAGATATTCCAAAAATGGCTCTATTTTCAGTGAAGTTTTTCTTGCTGCATTATCCTTAGCAAATTTCTGTTTGCTCATAATTCAAGTGGGATGAATAAAAGTCAAGTGTCGCTAATTTTGAATGTCTTAAACTATAGGAACATAGACCCTGGAGATCAGTAAAATACGGTATATGCTGAATTATTTAAATACAGTATATTTAATAAAATCAGATATGACATTTTTTTTTAAACATCTGTGGGTATACTAAAGTTATTTGAAGAGGATGAAACCTTTTGCTTTGTAAAATGGATATGCTATAGTTTCCCAAATCTTGATGATTGAAATAGTAAATCTATTGTTTGGTTTTATGTTGTATAGCGCTAAAGAACTAATGGAACAGTGTCTGGCCTGATAGCTTAGTTGCAGTTTAATACAAGTTGAGTATAGATGAAATATTGCACACTCACTATACATGGCATTGGTGTTGAATTGTTTATACAGTGGTGAGACAAGTGTTGCAGTTTGTCTATACGTTTTACGTATGAATTATACAGTATATTAGTACATATATAAAGTACAGTTGTGGAGTTCATAGTACTGTACACAATTATACTGGAAAGCTATACTAGATTTTGTAGGTCTTTATATAATGGTGCAAAGTTAAAGAATTTATATTCAGCATGGTAATGAATGTAATATATAACACGTACAATATACCAGAGTAATGTGACCGTGTTCTGAACTTTAAAATGTGTTCTTTCAATATACTGTTATTAATATATATATATATAATAGATACCAATCCAAATTGCCTAATCAGTACAGCGACAGGCTTGCATTTTGCAGGTTGCCATGCATCCCATGATGGTCCGATCCTTTCCTGCATCCTATACCAGTTTCTTGTATTCGTATTCCTTCTGGGTGCTATGTAGTTGTACTGGTTAGCACCTCCTTCTGATAATTATTTTACCTTTTAATACATATGAAGTATTGAGTATGTTACCTTGTGATGATTTTGGGGCCTAATGTCCCTGCAGCCCAATCCTCGACCAGGCCTCCTGGCAATTGGTCAATTGGGACTGTGCACAAATAGTCGGGTGCATTTGCTTATACTGTATATGTTTGCATGTGCGTATATACAGTACAGTATTCTTACGTGCATACGAACTTAAACCAAGGAACTCGATCAAAATATTACCATTTCCTGTCTTCTGACACTTCAAAGTTTAGACAAATTACAACAAAGTTTGTTACAAATAGGAAAACTGGATTTTTGCATACTCGAAAAGTGTGTTCACTGTCATCACACCTCTTGACAAGCTATGCTGGAGTTAGTTTATTGATTTTTCTCTTACTGCTTCAATTGTGTTTGTAATTGCTTGCTTGCTTGCTTGCTTGTCCTTTAATACACTTGTATATAAAACAATGATTACTTGATGGAATAATAAAACTTTCTGTAAATTCTGTATGGCAACCAGCTGATCTCGATTCAGATTTTTTACAGACATTATCAGTGCATAAATCCATTATATTTTAAAGTAACGTACATGGCTTTCTTCCCTTCATCTTATCTGGATAGATAGTACTGTATTACTCTAATTATGAGCCATTTTTTTTGTATTTTTTATCCTCCAGCCACACTTTATCATAACTTTCTGCTTTCGTGTGTGTGTATAACTTGCATCGACAATCCATGATTTTTTATTTTCTTGATTTTCACTTTATTTTTCATTCTGAATGCATATCCAGTACTGTGGCAAATTAAGGAAAGTTTCAGCAATCAATGATACTTTAGCTGGCCTTTGATGCATTATTTGCCGGTATTTTGTATTCATTGAGGGAAGAGTTAAGTAGAAGCTTCAGGACCATCAAATACTTTTTAATGGTAGAGACTTGAAGTAGCACTTGCTGGTTTATCACTTACAGCAGTTTCAACTTGCACTGGGAAGCTAAAATATGTAGAACAAATAATCATTGTGTCAATGTGTATCCTTGGGTAAGTATTAAAAAAAGCCAAGTTGATATAACAAAAACAGATGTCGGTGTTTCTGCAAATAAAAAGTGGCAGTCGACAGGCGTGTTGTATTGTGAATGTATCTAAGGAAAAGAATACTGTACTGTGTTAATGCATTTATAAACAAAAAATATTTGACAACATTGTTATTCTCCATTTCACATTTATTACATGGGGTGTTCAATTGGTTCCAGCATATGCAGACTTTTTGTTGACTTTTGAATTACCATAAATAGAATTATGGTATGATTCACCCATCTATATTTCCCTAAACAGTAAATCACTGCAGTTTCTCTCACGACAATTCTATCTGTACTTCAAAAATCCTTTGATGTACATTTCTCAGCACCTTAACATTTGCTCTTGCAAGCTTTTTAAATTGCATTTTGTTAGGTAGAGTAAATTCCAGAAATCTCTTTCAAAATAATCCTATATACAGTATCTTTGAATTATTTTAGTGTGACAAACAATGTATGCAGTGTGTCATTATGATGGTAGCTATACCTGTTCATTTTCAGTTTGTATAGAAACATCAGTACAGTACTATATATTTATATTTAAAGTGTTGACGCTGTGATAGGTTCTAACTTTGGTTAGAAGTTTTCCAGTTGACTTGCATTCAGTGTAAGTTCAAAGTTCCTCTACTACTATTTATTGTTATTGTTTATTGGATCACATAAGTGTAATGCTGTGTAACATGATTATCTACTATATTTCTAACAATTAGTGCTTAGTTTTGCCTCTTATATGCCCCCGCTCCCCATACCTTTAATATAGTGAACCCAGTATATATTTAAAGACTGAGGTCTCTACCATGTGCGAAGAGCTTCTCAATTAAACAGAAATCAGTATCGTAAAGTATCAATGATATAATTGTCTGGGAATACCCAGTGCATAGGTTCGAATCCTCATCACGGTACGGATTTTCTCAAGTGAAGTTTGAATACCGGTTTCATAATATATTTAAAGATAATGGAAAAAAAGGAGAGAACTCTTCCATGCATATTTCTAATTGAAAACCAATTTCCATATAATTTGAAAAACACTCAAATAAAACCTATCTCAAAGTTCGAATAGACCCGTACAAAGAGCTTTACTTGTACCTAACTAATATACTTAGCTCTTAATATAATTTTAGAGCCCTTAAAAAGACTATAAACTGCAATTTTTAACAAAAATGTACCAGACTATAGGAAAATTTGTTGATCTGCAAAAGGTCTTAGTCACTTTTTAACCATATAACAGCCTCCATAAGTTGCATCACTGGCACCTTAGTACATTTGATCTTAAAGTGATGTACACTCATATTGGCTTAGCAGTTGCTCTTGATAATTACCTTGCCTTATTTCAGTGGCAGACACGCATAAGTTTCTGTAGATGCTAGTTCGCCTACTACCAATTTATATTTGTATTCCACAGGGTGGTATACCAGTTTACTTTTTCTCATTTACATCAATGATGTACCCAATACCATTTGCTGATAATCATAATTTTCTTAAGTACTAACCAATTTATCCTAACAAGAAATACTGAATGAATTCCAAATAGTTCACTTGGGGCTGACTAGCAAACCCTTAACATTGAAAAAGACATCATAATGTCAAATAAGCAAACAGAGGTAAGGATAAACAATACCCAAACAGAGCATAGCAGAAAGGAAGTTCCATGGAATACATGGAATCAACAAATTTAACTTCAGTTAACATGAATATAAAAAACTATTAACTTCATGAGAAGCAAACCATGTTTGAAGATGCAAGACTGACTTTGCTGAATCTTAAATGGTAATCCATTAAAGGATCCTATACTAAATAATTTCCTCCCAAATACTGTACTGTACTTCATTTAATTTATTTAAAAGTAGAAACAGACTTGGTACATAATTAAGAAAGTTTATTTGTACACTGCACCAAGTTGGGCAAGTCTCATAGTCCGTCATCTTAATTAGGACAATTATTTTTGCTTTTAATGATACTATTCAATACAAAGTGTACAATTTTAACTTATTTAAAACCAATACTTGCTACAGAATCTAAGGTACAGTATGTAAACCCATCATTTGCAATCAAACTGTAGTTTCTGCTTATATACCGTATGTTAATGAAATACATTAATACATAATTGAGCGAGTATTAAGTATATCTATAATTTACAGTTTTGAATTTGCCCTGAAAGAAGAGTTTATTAGGCGGTGCCGCTCATCTTGTAGGTGAATATATCGCCATAGTAGCATGCATAACACCCACAATAGGAAGAAAACCTGCTGGGTTGTTCATCCTGCCACAGCTAGGACTTAAACTGATATTTAAACTACTTAATAACACTTTCACTCCCTCCACGAAATGGACTGGACGGACTTCGACTTTCTCCAGGTGAATTCGACGTTTTCGGGTGACCCAGCAGCAACACTGAAAAGTGTATACTCTTTTTCGCTGTCCTGACCTTAATTTTCGATGTACAGATTTCATTTTTATGCCGATGTGTTCGCAATAGAATGATCTATAGGAACATATAAGATCATATGTATATGTCACCAAAGCATGAGTTAAATCACACAAAAAGCTAAAGAACTACATCGATCACTAGCCGTGAGCTCCAAACAGCGACGAAATGTTTCTATTCTTTTCAGGGTTGTCAACTCCACACTTGTCCTACAGCGTTAAATTTGGTATCACTGTGATTGCAATTAAATTCCCTACACGGACATATGCATATAAATATAGAATCATGATCGCGGCCCACACCAAGAGTGTGTGAAGTGGGCGAGAACATTCGCTTTGTCAACAATACAATAGTCTTTCCACTAAGTTACAATACAATGCCGTTCTCCCAAATAGCCCATGTGCTTATTAGAGAAAACGGAAATTTAATGGCAAACATTTTCATACTATCCCCAAGTCGATCGAATAAGAATTGGATTTTATACAAATATTTTTTAATCGCGCGTAAATTTACGACGCTCCCGCAACTCGTGATAAACATGCGTGTATTTACGCGTCGTTTATTTACGACCCAGGGTTAAGATAGTTAATCAAACAAAAAGATTGACATTTTACCTACTCCAAAACTTACGTTATCTTGCAGATGCAAAGTGGGGGAATCTTTTTAAGAACAGTGTCTATAGTTGACAAAGTTTTTTCCAAACTTAAACTGTGTGGGGTTTCATATTCTATACATTTATAATGCCTCTGAGATTGGCACAATCTCTTGGGTGGTGGTCAAGGCGGTGTCCATCACTCAACCACGGATTCTGCATCTCATCTGAGGCAAAGTGAAATTGACACCAGTAATTCCATCTATCATCATACTATCATGCAAGAGGAGCCACACATCTATGGATCATCCAATAAAATCAGCAGACTTCTAGATGTTACTACTGCTCGGCTTAGACTCTGTTACAGATATCTCTGGTAATTCTCATTATCTGCCGATGTAGATCTGACCAAATGTAAACTGTGTCGACAAAATTATTCGCACACCCTCCGTCACTATGTGGTGGAGTGCGAAAAGATACGTGAATTTAGAGACAATTCTATAACCACTGTTCCAGCGATGTGTAAATATTTCATTCAAAATGATCTGCTACTAGAAATTTTAGCCAAATATTCCCAGTTTGCTAACTGTAGGTAGTAACTGAGTTATTGTAACCTATCCACCGCTGCCCACTGGATGGGGGGCGGTGTGCAGGACAAACGTATAAATTTTGACACTAGCTCTCCACATATGTCAGTTGCTTAATTTAGAACCTGTACTTGAGGTCGATCTCGAACCCATTGTTGATGTGACGACTTATATTGAATTTTGTAACTAGCTCATCAAGATTGTAACTTGCTTAGCTAAATGAATTGTGGAGTTCAGTCCCTGAGCCCATTATGTGCCTCTGTAACCCTTTCCACCACCGCCGACAAGATGGGTATGGGGTGCATAATAAATGAACTAAACTAAACTCCTCTGCTGAGCTCTTGTTTCCATCTCTAACCTCTATGGGCATTTTAATTAAATATTTGCTGTTAAATATATATATTGGTTAATGATACACTTAACTGAATTAACACTGCAAATTTTCCATAACAACTGTGCTATATTATTATAGATACATTAATTTTAAGAATCAAACGTAATTTCTGTATGTGATTCACAGCCTTATAAAACACAAAAATAGTGATATTATGTAACTGATAATGGAAGATGGATGGGAAGGGGAAGAATCCCCCTTTCCCATTTCCATTTTTACCTCCTCTTCCCCCATCTCCCTTATCTCTCCTCATTCTGCTCCCCCTCATTCCCCGCCACTCTTAGAGATTGGTTGTTTTATTCAGTTGAAGAAACCAATACAAGGAACTATGAAACATATTACTGTGCTTCACTATTTATTAGGATTTAAGGACATGTAATCAAGAAAGATTCAATGCAGCGACCTAATAATTTGAGCAGGTGTTCTCAGAGGTACTAAACTCATTAGCATCTGCCGAGTACCTCGAACATGATTCTGGTGAGCTCAAAGGTACGGGAGTAACAGTTCCCTTGGAAGTCGTCCATGTCGATGCTCCACACCATCACACCAGCCAGGTTGTGGTTCTTGGCGTAGTTTGCCTGCAACACAAGAGGTAAGGAAATTATCAAAAGAAGGCACCAAACCGGGAAGGCTATGTAGCACCATCAAAGTGCGAAATAATCAGAGGGCGCTAATATCACCAAGAATGCCAGTATGAGAACAAAAACGCAGAAGGCGAACGATATCAAAAGTATCCGATTCACCTAGAATTCTATCGAGGGACATATGACCGCGAGGGGCGGTCGGAAAGCAAGACACGCTCGTCCTGGAAGTCAAGACATTCAACAAGGATATGCACAACTGTAAGAGGGACAACGCAATTCGGACAATAAGGAGCAGGGCGGCGCTCCATTAAGTGACCGTGGGTTTAGCGACTATGGCCAACCCGCAGCCGTGCCAAAGCAGTTTCCCACCACCGGTTACGGTGGCAGGAGGAAGGCCACGGGGACACAATACGTTAGAGAGTACGCAACTTGTTACTAACCACAGAGGACCAACAACCCTGCCAACGGGCAAGAATGGAAGAATGAATAACAGGATAAAAGTCGGAATAAGGAATACCTTTACGGGAGACGGGACAAGAGCGGATAGCTTCCCTAGCGGCAGCATCCGCACGCTCATTGAAAGAAACACCAATATGGCTGGGAACCCAGCAAAACTCTACTGATTTAAATTTACTAGAAATAAGAAACAGCCAATGTTGAATCTCTATGACCACCGGATGTACAGGATTAAAGGAGCCATGATGGCACTACGAGAGTCGACTACAACCACAAAGGAGGAATGAGAATGAGAAAGCAAGAGACAAAGAGCATAGAGAATAGCATAAAGTTCCGCCGTAAAGATGCTAGCCTCCGAAGGGAGGCGACACATAAGTACGGTCAGGAAAAACAACAGAGTAGCCCACACCGTCCGCAGACTTAGACCCATCGGTGAAGATGGAAATAGAGTGGAAGTGCAAAGAAAAGTGCTCAAGGAAGAGGCTTTTCAGAATTGTAGGAGGGTAAAGGCTTTAGTAATAAAAGTCAAGGACGTACAAAACTTGGGAAGGGGGACTCTCCACGGAGGCAAGGAAGGAACAATACGAGGAGAAACATTAGAAATATGAACAAAGAAAATCCTGTAAGCGAGATAACAGGACAGAAAGTGGGAGACGATGAAGAGGAACAGGAGCTACAGGAGGAGGAAAAGTCAAAGCACGACAGAGGCGAGAGGAAGGATGTTGTAAGGACCGCACAAGACAGTGAAGACAGTAGCGATCACGGCGGTCCCGAAGAGAGAGAAAGCCAGTGTCAACATACAAACTGAGGGCGGGAGTCGAACGAAAGGCACCAGAGCCGAGACAACCCAGTATGGTGCAAAGCATCAAGACGGCGAAGAGTAGAAGGAGAAGCAGAAGAGTATGCAGGGCAACCATAATCGAGTTTAGACAGGACGAGAGAGGAGTGCAAATATTGGAGTGTGCGCCTATCCGCTCCAAGAAGTATGGGACAAAACCTTAAGTAGGTTAAGGGCCTTAGAGCATTCAACTCGGAGGTAAGAGATATGGGCAGACCAAGACAAACGAGTGTCAAAGACTAACCCCAAGAGCTTTGCGGAATCCCTGTACACAATGGGATGACCATAAAGCGACAAAGAGGGACGAAGAACGACATGCTTCCGAGTAAAAGTTATAGCACAAGTCTTAGACGCAGTGCAACACAAGAGGGTTGCAACGTTTTAACTCAACGCGTCAACATCTCTGCCATTTTCTAAGCAGAGAGAGAATTGCAAGATTCTATTTTTTTGTGTGTGTTGCTGGGGATGATGTAATACATGCTAAATATAATTGGTTATGACTGATAATTAACTATTTATATCATATGAATACAAGTATATAGGTGTATATTTTATATAATAGCATTTAGAATCTTGTACCTTTACATATCTTGTATCTTGTGAATCTTGTAAGATTAAGGAAACTACAGAGAGCCTATTGGTCCACATGATGCAACTATTTATACACAGCTATTCTCACTCGTATCCTAATTCAATCTATTCTATAAAAGGGTCCAGTTAATTTAATACCAATTAGGCTAGTTGGTATAGTTTTTCTCTGCGTGTGTATTGCCGTATTCCTCTGTCTATCATCATGCACGAAAGATACATCGGTAACCTCAACTACTTTGATCACTAGAGCAACTAAATTACCGCCACTACGTCAGGCCATTGTCCTCTATCCCATCCTCAGGCCAGGCTCGCTAGAGCCGCTATAACGCAGCTATAATGTATCTCAGGTGTATCACCACTCATACCACCACCAACAAAGTTGTTACTAATCATGACAAACTTGAAAGTTACTTAAAACTACTTAATGCCGCCACCACCTTCGTCTTTAATCAACACAAGTACTTAACAGTGACCGGCGACGAAGGATTCCGGTCACGGAAGTTAAGACGGGAGTTAAGTATATCACAGAGGGGGAGGGCGAAAACATGGCCGACTTCCACTATTCACTGGAATTCTCTATGAATGACTAACAGGAACGCATAGATACACCAGATGGACAATTTAGTTATATATATATACTTATCTAAGTTCCAATATAAAAATCCTAATCTATCTTCCCTATCAAAGGCAATAGAATATCAACACTTGTGATGTCAGAACGTAAGGTACCAGTACTCATTCAAGATACCCAACACTACACACTAGACTCCTGTCTGGACTGAGACCTCCCTGTGAAAGCCTCGTAAGTCAAGCACCATCCCATGTCCCTACTCAAGTCACCTCAACAACTGTTACACGGCAGCCGTCCCACTCCCCACCCAGACACATTTGTCAATTTTAACATACGGTGTATTAAAAATTGGTTTGTTCTCATACATGAGTTATTATTATTATACATTTAATTTTTGTGTAAAGTTAGGTTCTGTTGGCGATTATTTGTATTTGTGGTACTTGATTGAAGCGTTTACAGCGTTATGGTTCGAATAAAAGTTGTCAGCGAAGCACTTGTTCCGGAAGTGTTCGGATGTCATCAGTTGCGAGACGTATGTAAACCGTTTTTCATTCATAAACGGGGTTTGGCGGGTGCATGGAATGGACTCAGGCATGTATTCATGAGGACGGGCTGCATTCTCAGACAGTCCGTTCTCATAAACAAAGGCCAAGCCCTCCTGTTTATCAACGAAAAACGGTTTACACACGATTCACATCTGATGTCGATTGAACACTACTCGAACAAGTGCTTCGCTGACGACTTTTGTTCGACCCACAACGCTGTAAATGCTTCACCCGCATACTACAAATAAAAATAATCGCCTTCAGATCCTAAACACCTAGCCTAACCTAAATATGCACAGTATGCTAATATATATAGAGAGAAAATTCCTATTTTGAATAAACAGCAAGTTAAAATTTATGAATGCGTCTTTAGGATCTACCGCTGGATGAAATGGATTTGACCCGAGGACGGGTTCTGTTGTTAAATGATTTGGCGGGTCGTATTCCAGGGAAAATTAAGATTAAGCACCTGCCCGAAATGCTATGCGTGTTAGTGGCCTTACAAGAATGAAAGAACTCGTGTATATATAAATAAAATAAAAAGTAAAACAAAATGAGGATAGGCTGACACACGACTCGACTCACAACTGAGGACGTTTGAAGATTTCTCGAACAGTACTTCGCTGCCGATGTCTGATCGAATTGGAACTCTGTAACTGCTTTACCCAAATATTTTAAATACAATTTTTTGCCAACGGAACCTAAACGCTAAACCTACCCTGACCTACGCCTAACCATATATATATATATATACCTTTAATGTATAATAATATTAATCTATATATGAGAAAGCCTATTTTAGGTGCACAGAATATAAAAATTTATGAACGTGTCTTGGGAGAGTGGAGGACGACCGCCACTTTAACGAGTCTGGCTTGAGGGCAGATATTGTCCATTGGGAGGGGAGGAGTTACCGTACAATGGAAGCGATACATTCACTGCCTTCTTAGTAAGAAAACCATCTTATCTTGACACGGACGGAGGCGCTGTTATTGCAGGAGCATCAAAGGCTTGTGGTACGCGAAACTATGTTACCTTGATAGTGGCATGTGTTGGTTGTTGCAGGAGCACTGGCTAGTGTAGTGTTTAGTGGAACCACTCACCTTGATACCGGCAGAGGTGCGGTTTTCGTAGGAGCACCATTGACTGTCACGATAAGTATGAGGCTCGTTCATGCCTGCAGCAGTCTCTATCACCCAAGCATCTGGCTCCGCCGTCTGCGAGTAGCAGAGCTGGGGAGGAAAAAATCAGAAGTTATAAACTTAGTTGTTTAGCCAAAATGTCCGGGTTTTTTCCAGACACGGAGGGATAAAACTGAATAATAGTTGTATTTGCTCTTATTAAATTAATGGTAAACACGAATCGCAGAATTCTTGCTAGAATTAATTTCTTGTATAATGATTTACTAGTGAAATATATAATTGCTGTGAATTGCAGGCGATGAGTCACAATAACGTGGCTAAAGTATGATGACAAGACCACACACTAGAATGTTAAGGGACGACGACGTTTCGGTCCGTCCTGGACCATTCTCAAGTCGATTGAGAATGAAACGTCGTCGTCCCTTAACATTCTAGTGTCTGGTCTTGTCATCATTGCTGTGAATTGTCTACCTCGTTGATGGCCAACGTGCCCTCTGACTCGGTCCATGGCCCTGGTTGACCAGGATTGCTGGCAGGAGAGTAGTAATCAGTCTGGGTAGGGTCATCCAGGGTCCAGCAAGTGGCATAGAGGGGCACACCCATTGCGATCTTGGTGCTCGGCATCCCTCCCTCTATCCAGTAGGTGATGGCAAAGTCCTATAACAGAATTAAAAGGCGTCATCAGTTGGCTACATGCTGTAATAGGAAGTAGAGAGGGACATCAAAGCATAGACACTAAGTTTATATCATCTTTCACTAAACATTTGTAGCAAAATTTTGACAGATCCTCTTCTCATAAATGGCTGGGTACGTTTCCTTTCACCTAATCCTTTTGATCACCTTGCCGTAAATAGGTACCGGGGAAGGCTGTTGTCGTTTAAGATTCAGCTACTGGGAACAAAAAGTTCCAAGTAGTACGGGCTATGGTGAGCCCGTAGTGGACTTACCTGATACAGGATCGGTGCGTGTGCCCGGGGAAGATTGATAAAGATTAAGCCACCCAAGAGGTGGCACGGGCATGAATAGCCCGTAGCGCCCGGGGAAGTTAGTTGTTTGCCTGTATAGGTGCACCACACCACCACCACACCCCCAGCTCGCTCCACCTCACCACACGTCATTCAATAATGACTATTACATAATTCTTCTCTCTTTCTGTACATATTTATGAGTTTAAATATTCAGCACCCAATATAAAATGGTTGCCCATCTAGTCACAATCCAGACCTAGCAGTACTTAACGTAACTGACTGGCTGACAATCAGGTTATTAATACTCTGTACTTGGCGAAAGATTTACCATGAGTAAAATAACTGTGAGAACATTAAAATTGGATGATTTTAACACTGCACTGTAACTTGTTGAAATGATAAAATACATTCACCTTCAACAATGGGTAGTTTAACCTTATGTATTAAACTCTGGTGAGTATAATAAGAGTAAATTTAAGAATGGGTAACTTACAGAAGTTAAGTAACATTTGTAAATGTTTTACCGTGGGTAAATTAACAATATGATTACAGTAACACTGGACACGTTTAACATTGTACTGTAACTTAGACAATCGAATATTAAACGCAGGGTATAGTGTTTAATGCCCCTGTTGAAGCCAAACGTTACAAATAGGATGTTACAAGAAGACACTACTCACGGAGGAACATTGCCAAAGTAAACTGCACTAAAAGTAATTAATTAACACGATTGTAGTAGTGAATAGCTGAGTGGGGAGGACGGACGGAGCCCCTCTCTCCTCCCCCTCCCCTGTTTTTTTAACAACATTAGCACACAAAGAGAAGAAGGGTACAGAGGACCTTTGCGAAGCGAGCCGAAGGCCCTGGGGGAGACGGGGAACGGTATTTTGACCAACAGTGTAGAGGAATAAGCAGGGGGCACAAATGGATGGGCCTAATACTTGCATAATTTGGGGGGGTAGAAATAGCCTAAGCTACTCTATCCCTTTGAGATGTATTTATTGCTTATCTCAATAAACATACTTGAACTTGCATAATAAATGAACTAAACTAACTACTGGTGATTTTATATTGCTTCAAATGCAACATTTGCAATATTTAGTATATTAATGTTGATTTATTTCCACACGTTCATATTTGATGGACTAGAAAAAGCAAATTCAGATCACAAAATATTGACGAAAACATCGCAACATAACTTACGGCGTTGAGGAAGGTGTTGCTGTCAGTGTCGGCGGAGTAAGCGGTGAGCCCAGAGGCGTGGTGAACAAAGTTCTCCCACACTCCATGGAAGTCGTAGGTCATAATGTTAGCAATGTCAACCTGCTCGGCAATGCCCGGAATGTCATAGGCCTCGTCGATCACGAACTTTCCGCCAGCCAAGGCGGCTGTCAGGGTCATGTTCTCAGCGTGCAGGGCTTCACGAAATTCACTCAGCAAGGTCACAAAGTTTTCCTGCACACAAAAGTATTGTTATTAGCGTTGACCAGACCACACACTAGAAGGTGAACGGACGACGACGTTTCGGTCCGCCCTGGACCATTCTCAAGTCGATTGTGGCAAATAAAGTCGATTCTTGCAAATCATCGCCTGCATATTGTTATTAGCGGATCACATCGGTAGGAGAATTGACTAGGTACTAGGATTCTATCGAACTCAGGGTCATTGTGTTATGGTGCAACGTTTATTGGCATAGACTTGCTACAATGCAACGCTATGCATGTTAGTGGCTTTGCAGGAATGTCAAAATACCAATCTTGAGTAATCTCGCCAATCCATTGTACCTTCTTGTAAATTATTATCATAATAATGTTGAGAACGTCAACACCACATGATCCACACCTCATAATTCATGCACATGCACTCAAAAGGTAGGCAGCTATACCTCATTACACAGAAACATTGGTAGATGGGTTTCGTAAACATTGTACTAAGGGTCCCGGTATTACAGACATGTTCGTTCTCGACACACAATAGAGAATTCCGGGTTCGAATCCCAGGCAGGACATAAATGGTTGGGCACTTTTCCTTTCCCCCCTTAATGCCTCTGCTCACCTAGCACCTCGATAAAAGCCACTAGATACTAGAGAATTCATACTTTCCAAATACATTCTCTAGACACCTGCTTCATCCCGAAGGGAAGGGAACTATGAGGGGGAGGGTGGAAGCGCTAAGCCATTACGATTATATAACAATTGGAATGGATCTAGATAAGGATTTATGGGACGGGGGGAAGGAATGGTGCTCAACCACTTGTGGACGGTCGGGGATTGAACGCCGACCTGCATGATGCGAGACCGTCGCTCAGTCCAGCCCAAGTGGTTGGACTGCTTCATCCCGAGCATACTAGCAAAGGTAGACAATGTGGCAAATAAATTAATGAGATTTGTGTATGATAATTAATATATGTCGCGCTTCGAACAAATATGTTTTTTTTTCAGTAACATTTTAGACTTAGTTTCGTTGAATATTCTTGAATTTAAAATAGAAAAGCCAGTTATAATTTAAATAAATGAGAGATCTAGACACTGCCCCTTAATTACAAAATAAACTTTAAATTATATTTGCAACTACATTGTTGAAAACTTTGTTGAAGAAAGCTTAAGGTGAAAAAAGGTTTTAAGTAAAAAATTGCACAGAGCATGCACGATGAAGCAGTCTGAGAGGCATAGTTTACCTTGTCTTCAGGCACGCCGCCTCTCTGGGTAGGGTACTCCCAGTCTATATCTATACCGTCGAAGCCATGCTCCTTGAGGAGTGCTAAGGAGGTGTCGACGAACGTCTTCCTCAATGCTGGGTCTCCTGCCACCTGGGTACGTGATGGGAAGATTATGGCAATTATGAGGACACAAATACAAACATTTAATGGCAACTATTTGTTTTCAAATAAATACTGAATGTCAAATAATGTATTGACTAAATAATTTTAAGTCGGAAAATTATTTAGTAGGCTACATTTCAATCAAATGGATAAGATTTTTGAGTACTAGTTCGTCAAAGAATTTTTACGTAGACTTTCAGCAGCCAAGAGAGTAAGCAATATTACTTGGATAACGCTTGTAAATTAATCCAAAGGTTATGCAAGATCTGTTATGAACACATTAATGACACGCTAATCTAATGGAAACAATACGGGGAGTTTTAAGATTGATTATTGTTCATACAAAAAATAACGGACACTATTTCAACTAATGGCAACCTTTAACCAGCTTGATTTTGATCCAATACACTTTTGTTTTGCCAAAACCCAAGTGTCAAACAGCCTGACTGCCATAGTGTGTGTGTGTGTGTTCATGCAGCCAGCTCTCGATTTGTCACAACGTCTCAAAAAAAGATTTACTAGATTACCCGAATCTAACCTGACCGACAGTGCGATAATTGAACGAGCTGCTTTGTTTACGGGCTATTCATGCCCGTGCCACCTCTAGGGTGGCTTAATCTTCTTGTTATAGATTCAGCTACTCGGAACAAGTTCCAAGTAGCACGGGCTATGGTGAGCCCGTAGTGGACTTACCTGGCACAGGAGCAGTGCTGTCCGCTTAATCTTTATCAATCAATCAGCTGCTTTGAATTATAGCACATAACATTTTGATGTTTGGGAGTTTTAGTCAAAATATTATGAATTATTCGAGATGATGATAGGTTGTTCCTGAACCGGACGGGTGAGCTTCAACACGTCCTCTCAACTAATACGTCCCATTTTGCACGTTCTGGTTCACAACGTACAAATTACAAAGTCCCACGAGAAACAGTGGCTCACAAATATTCACGTTTTCTATCTCATCAAGATTGTAACTTGCTTAGCTAAATGTAACTGAGGCCATGATTGTCTCTGTAACCCTTTCCACTGCCGCCCACTAAGATGGGTATGGGGTGCATAATAAATGAGCTAAACTAAACTTATTACTCGGTAGGTTAGGCTAGGCTAGGTTAGATTAGGTTATGTTAGGTGGGTTGCTTGGGTTCGTGTGTTTCTGGTTCGGTTAGCACGTGGTATTTTGTACTGTGTGGCAAGTCAAGAGAACGGACAGTGTGTGCAGTACAATCACCTTGGAGAAGTTTGTGGAGCCTTCGTTCCAGCCACCGACGCTCAACAAGGTTACCAATGCAGGATTTTGTTCCTTGAGGGCTGTAAACCTGTCATAGGCGCACTCTCCACCGTTCTCGCAGAGTTCATGGAATGGGTCGAGTACCTGAGAGTGAAAACACCAAATTTAATCATGTAATGTTAATTAGATATATAAACTGTCACGGTCAAAGAAAACAGAATTTTTATCCAAACAGCAGACACAAATTCAATTGCATTTTGCACAAGAGTTCCTGAGAATATATTATATATTACTGTACCTGGATCTGCCCAGTGGAATTGAGGCCAGCAAATGCGAAGATAAGGTGAGAGCAAATTCTGGTATCTATGTCCCCCACGTCAAATTTACCATTACCGCTGCGGTACACGGCCCATGACTCCAGGTAGCACACCACCACACACTCTGCAGGCAAAGTATGATGAAAGATAACGATGAAAGAAAGAGGGCTTTTCAACACCCTCCCAGCAAGCATTATAAATATTGCCGGAATAAAGGTGAATGTATTCAAGAGGCACTCTTTGCCAACTCTGCAGGCAAAGTATGATGAAAGATAATTGTCATCAGGCTTTGAGACTGTGATATGCACCATACTGTTCGGTGGATAACGGTATATACTGTTCGGTGTATGGTATATGCAGCATATCTCGTGGGAAAAGTGGTGCGTACTTAAAGTATAGAAAGAATGGCATATATTTCATCAAGGAAATAATTTATTTCTACTTTTAAGATAAAGTGTGTAGTAGGATGAATATCATAAGGTTTTGTTCGTACATTTATCCAGACTGAAGTGATGGTTATAATAACGAAAACACAGTTTAACACAGTTCAAGTTCAAGGACACAACTGCAGTTTAACACTTTTTTTTGCTGGGATGATGCAGTAAGCTAAGGGATTCCATGTATAAATCAGCAAACATAACAATAATTGCCAGAACCCCTTGCCATGTCAAATTGGTAACGATGGAATTAAGGGTCAAAGCAGACTTGTCCGGTAAAGCTACATAGGACAATAGTTGTAATGTATCCATAGGAGGGTGATACCATTGCAGGGTGAAAGAAATTCAGTCACATTGGAGGGCACTATTTTTCAACAATCTCAAGGTTTAGTTTGTTGGAACTTTGATAAGCAGCTTAGCTGTATTCTTCTTCTTCATCTTAATATCCCTAATTATGTGTAGTCAATTACCATAATGATTAAGATGTGCACTGCTAATAGCACTCTAACAATTTAGACAAAGATTCTTCTAAATCCCCAGCAAGGCTATGAAGAATGCTTGTTATATCAAAGGAGACTAGGCGCATTGCTATGTTGAATTTGGGATCTTGGCTTATTTCTTTTTCTATTCGTAGAGGTTAGTATTGTATTATTAAGAAACAAATATTTAATGTTTGCTAGGCTAGTGACCACTTTGAGTAACATTAGTAATTGGGAACTGGTGATCTTTAATTGCTTAGCGAGTTCGTATAGAATAACTCTGACAGAGAATATCAGTGAAGTTCATTTATGGTGTGATATTCACAGGTTTTAGTACACCCATCTATAGTTAAAACTTGATGGCAGGATTAGATTGAGGTTTAATGCTTTGTAAATGTGACATCAGCTATAAAAGAGTGGAAGGGAACTATCAGGAGAAAGCGCCAAGTCATTACACTTCTATAGCATTTGGGTCAAGATAAGAATTTGGGATGGAACGGGGGGGGGGGGGGAGGGGGGGTGGAAATTGTGCCCAGCCACTTGGACGGTGTGTGTGTTTATCGAGTTTAGGGATTTGAGCAGAGATGCCACAGTCAACAAGTATGTTGTTTGAATAAAGACAGAATTTGTTGTAATTCAAATAGATGTTTTTTCTGGGGATGGACTAGACATATGTAGGCAATGTGAATTCAAATATCGTACGAGGATGTATGGGGCCTAGTATAGGTCTAAAATGAACTTTGCAGAGTAAAGTGTTCAACTTCCTTCTCAAATGAACGAGAACCTTAGAAACATAGAAAGGATTTATATCTGAAATATTGACATACCGTAACTCATTTGGTCATGAGAAAACATGATTGCAAGAGAAATATATATATAATATATATTATTTATCATTATGTGTGTGTTTAATTTATATTATATAATCTTAAATCATTCAAATATATCAATTGCCTAATATTTACATAAATTATGGCGAAAATGTCTGTGTAATTTATTTCACTGCGTCTGAAACACTCGAGCACAGCCACAACAGACATCCAGTCTCACAGAACACAATTTCCCAAATAAAGTGAATGACTAATCAGACGCATGTTGTTGTTATAGATTCAGCTACTCGGAACAAGTTCCAAGTAGCACGGGCTATGGTGAGCCCGTAACTTACTTAGCACAGGAGCTGGGCAAGTTGCACGGGCTATGGTGAGCCCGTGTTGGACTTACCTGGCACAGGAGCGGTGCACCCTCAATCAGACGCAGGGAAACTTGCTTAATATAGGGAAAATCGAACGACGCTGCCTGTGCAACCTGTCCTACAAAGAACGTCGCTTTTCGCTCGTATGCGTTACATAAGGCCAACAATTTTCGTACTATAAAATGGAAGCGGGTGGCGAAAGTGACGTACTGTCCCATTTTCTGTTTTAGGTCCTCTGGTAGGTTAGGAGACGACAGTTTGTATTAACCATTTTCTTGACGTTGGCAAACATTAGGAGGACGGGCTGGCCTGTGAAACAAGACATTATACATATATCATTCGGTTGGACATAGTTGTAACAAATGCTCATAACGTTAGAAAGAACCAACGAACCAGTTAGAGTGAGCGTGAGGGCGAGTAACGTAATCACTGTCAGGAACTTCATGACGATGGCGGGTAGATGCCTGCGGCCGCTCCCTTAAGTACTTTTCCACCTGCTCGTTATCTGTGCATAGTTCACAGGTACTGCTGACTTGCAACATTTTGTCTTCCATGTACATACATGCGTATAGGTTCTATTTTTATGCAGGGAAATTCCTGCGCGAGCACTAGGTCTCTGGCTGGCTCACTAAATGGTATTCCTTTCTGTCTCAGGCAGTTGATGAGTATTTATGACGCCTGTGTTGGCTACAGTAAGGTTATGTCCAATGTGTTTAACAACTTTCGCGCTGTTAAATCTCGGTTGAAAGCTTATTTGGTTTGTAACTCTGCACTGTGTTAGATAATGTTCCAGTGGTCTGTTGTGCTTCGCTCCACAAAATGCTGACTTTGCCTAAGTTCTTCTGGAACATGTAAGTCTATTTGCCATGCACATGGGAATCTAAGCCTGATGCGATGCAAATGCACTTCTGTTTTTCAATTATACCCTTTCTTTAAAATCAGAGTTCGTAGTTGGATGAATTCTTGTATCAACCCGCAGATCCTGACGTTGTAGCTGTTGCATTGTGGTCACTGTACATCTTCTGCACCGCTTTATAGCTAAATATTTTCTTAATCTGTGCTAGTCTCTGTTGTATGTAAATGTCTACATTACCTCTCTCTTGGTTGCAAGTTTTTCAGTTTCATCTGCTGTGTCATTTCCTTGTATTCCTACATGACCTGGCTTCCAATTGGTAAGTATTCGACGACCTTGCCATTTGAGGGTTTGTATTAGTAATAACACTCAAATGTTGTTATGCAAGTGGTGTTCTTGCAAGATTTCAGTAGCAGTTCTCAAATCCGTATATACGATAACTGGTTGTTGGTATTCAGTAAGGACATGTTCATAAGCAATGTTGATGGCTAGCATCTCTTGTTTATGAAGTTGAGTAGCCGTTTGAGTCTCCAACTATAGAATTTTCTGCCTTAACTGCAGCTCCAGATTCTTATCTACTGATCTGTATGTGAAGCTGTCTCATACCAGGTTTGCTTCTGCATTCATTAGTGCGATGATGAAAGCAGACGTTTCAGGAAGGAAGAATGCGTAGCAGGAAGGAAATGCAGAATAGAACCAATGAAGAGTAGAGGTGCCATGGGCACAGAGAACGCTGACTGAACATCAGAGGTCCACAGCTTTTCAACACCCTCCCAGCAAGCATTATAAATATTGCCGGAATAAAGGTGAATGTATTCAAGAGGTACTTAGATAAGTTCTTGCAAGAAGTGTCAGACCAACCAGGCTGTAGAGGATATGTGGGCCTGCGGGCCGCTCCAGGCAACAGCCTGTTGGACCATGTTATCGCAAGTCGAACCTGGCCTCAGGCCGGGCTCGGGGAGAACTACTACTCCCAGAACCCTTTCCAGGCATGCTCCAGGTGGAGGGTTAGTCTGAATTTTTTGTTTTCCTTGAAGAACGATAATCTTAGTCTGCTGGCAACGATTCGCAACAGGTTTGCATAACGAAGTCTACGCGCTACACTGTCATCTACACGTCGATAGTGATTGTATTTGTGATATCTAATGTATTAATTGTGTTTGTTGTACAGTGGGTCCACCTGTTGCTAGTGAAAGCTATTTTGTCCCGAGATAGTGCTCCATTGATTATATCTTTTAAGTGTATTGTTTCTTAGCGTATTCAGTGTCAATATACAACTCGTCCTCTCGAATACTACGTTGCATTTTCACGTATAAATCCCCCTAACGCCAAAGGCTGATATAATAAAAATGAAATTTGCTCGCAGTATAGACGTGATGTCCCATTTTCTATTCCGAGTCCTCAGGTCAGGCTCACGCAATTTAGTACATCACTTTAGTGATGTTAGGAAAGTTACAGACGACGGGTTGCAGTATGCATGCATCAGTTAAGCCCTTTTAGACACATGTCAACCAATGTTAGTTTGGTTTCCAGTCTTAAGCTTGGTATTTTATTTTTAGACCACCTGGGATTCCCCCGTTATAACTCACATTGCAGTGTTTTGGGTAAGATCAACCTTTGCCCACCACCCATGTGTTCGTTCCCATTTGCCTTGAAAACCAGTTCTCATGCTGACAATTGTGAGGAATTTATATATATATATATATATATATATATATATATATATATATATATATATATATATATATATATATATATATATATACTGATATAGACCCGTTATCAGAATATATATATATAATTGTGTGTATACTGTGTATGTGTTTGTACTCACCTAGTAAGTATTAGGCGAGTACCCGTGTGTGTTTGTACTTAGTTGTGCTTACTGAGGTTGATTTCTGGCTGTTTGGTCCTGCCTCTCAACTGTCAATCAACAGGTGTACAGGTTCCTGAGCCTATTGGGCTCTATCATATCTACACTTGAAGCTGTGTATGGAGTCAGCCTCCACCACATCACTTCTTAATACATTCCATTTGTCTACTACTCTAATACTGAAAAAAACAAAATCTAACGTCTCTCTGGCTCATTTGAGCACTCAATTGCCACCTGTGTCCCCTAGTGCGTGTGTCCCTTGTGTTAAATAGTCTGTCTTTATTTGTTTGCCCAAAGTTGGAGGCCAGAGGATGATAGGTTACAGAGAAAGACAGGTTTTGGAGGTTGGGGCAGCAGAGATAGTTTTTTTTGGGTGGATTGAAAGAAAGGCAGTTACTCAGCATCTTACAGTGCCTACAGACGAGTTAGGCACACATCGTGTACCTTATACCGTACACTGAGTTAGGCTTGGCTGAGCAAGCTTTGTATCAGCCTCAGCCTGATACAAACTTTGTATTGCAAAGCTAAATAAACCCACGGACATGAAGTTACCGTGGCTTGATAAATGATTGTGAGAGTAGTACAGTAATTACAGGGTGATTATCCGGGCATGCACAATAAATATGCGTATAGAAGCAATGGTACTCGCTGCACAGGTGTGTGGGGAACTTGTGAGAGTGGTATGTCGTAGATTGAGTAACTTTATCGGTAACCAATGGGAAAATATATATATAGCAATATCAATGAAGGTGACAGCAGTAAGCTAATGATAAGGCATACGTAAGTAATCATACCACTCTTACCAGGTCTTGTCCGAAATAGTGATGCTGCAAGCGGGTTTTTGCTGACTTATACTATATATTATACATGGCTACGTTTGTCGATGTTATCTCTAGGGACTTCGATTGCGACAAGAAGCCTGCGGCTTGTCAAATCTACGCTCTCTCTCCCGTGCTTTGCCTTGCAACAGGTGAGGTGCAGACTGGCAGTTTAACTTAACTTTTGTTTATTAGGCTTGCTAACTGCATAGATGTCCCAGGGGTAGATCTCGGCGGATAGGCCTACTAGCTACACGCTGCCCATATTTTGTTAGGTTTTACTGAAACTCTGCAGTTTAGAGATCTGGAGCATACCATTAAGGAAACTCGAGGAACTTTGATATAAACACCTTAAAGTGTATCATTGTGATACACAATGGCGTATGTTAGCACCTCAACCTTCGTAATTGTACATTTAAATTCATCATGTCCCAGGCGAGCACTGATGGTGTCAAAAAGAAAAATGTACCGAACAAGTTTGGCAAAACTTGTTTAACAAGTTTGGCAAAACTTGTTTAACAAGTTAACAACATTTTTATACTTGGCAGCAAGAGAGTCGAAATCAAGTTGTTGTGGATCCCCTCTCACATTGGGATGCAGGAACATGCATCCCAACTATCCTTTTACTGCATTATTTAATGACTCGGCTAAATTACATATTTTTATTATTCTAAATTACATTGTCGCGTAATGCTAATAGAGAAGTAGGACACAATGTAGGAGCAAGAAACTGCATTGGGTTTGGCCCTCTTGGCAGTCAGTTGAGTAGATATAGAGAACTTCCAGGAGCGGGGACTCCTATATTATCTAGGCCTTCTCGCCGGAGATGAAGATTGTGATGGATTAAGATTGTTTTGGAATACACAATGAAGGAATGTACATATTTTGAAAGGGTAATGGATTTAGAGAAAAGACAGTAGACAAACACATTAAATAAACAATTGACTAAATAAACTGAAGTTGACAAAAATGACATTTGTCATGTGCGACCAATGACAGAAACCCGTATTGATCCAGTCATGCGTAGCCGAGTGTGATACCTGTTGAGAGAGTACTGAGGCCCCTGGTGTGGCTAGAGGGGCCCCTGGTGTGGCTAGAGGGGCCCCTGGTGTGGCTAGAGGGGCCCCTGGTGTGGCTAGAGGGGCCCCTGGTGTGGCTAGAGGGGCCCCTGGTGTGGCTAGAGGGGCCCCTGGTGTGGCTAGAGGGGCCCCTGGTGTGGCTAGAGGGGCCCCTGGTGTGGCTAGAGGGGCCCCTGGTGTGGCTAGAGGGGCCCCTGGTGTGGCTAGAGGGGCCCCTGGTGTGGCTAGAGGGGCCCCTGGTGTGGCTAGAGGGGCCCCTGGTGTGGCTAGAGGGGCCCCTGGTGTGGCTAGAGGGGCCCCTGGTGTGGCTAGAGGGGCCCCTGGTGTGGCTAGAGGGGCCCCTGGTGTGGCTAGAGGGGCCCCTGGTGTGGCTAGAGGGGCCCCTGGTGTGGCTAGAGGGGCCCCTGGTGTGGCTAGAGGGGCCCCTGGTGTGGCTAGAGGGGCCCCTGGTGTGGCTAGAGGGGCCCCTGGTGTGGCTAGAGGGGCCCCTGGTGTGGCTAGAGGGGCCCCTGGTGTGGCTAGAGGGGCCCCTGGTGTGGCTAGAGGGGCCCCTGGTGTGGCTAGAGGGGCCCCTGGTGTGGCTAGAGGGGCCCCTGGTGTGGCTAGAGGGGCCCCCTGGTGTGGCTAGAGGGGGCCCCTGGTGTGGCTAGAGGGGGCCCCTGGTGTGGCTAGAGGGGCCCCTGGTGTGGCTAGAGGGGCCCCTGGTGTGGCTAGAGGGGCCCCTGGTGTGGCTAGAGGGGCCCCTGGTGTGGCTAGAGGGGCCCCTGGTGTGGCTAGAGGGGCCCCTGGTGTGGCTAGAGGGGCCCCTGGTGTGGCTAGAGGGGCCCCTGGTGTGGCTAGAGGGGCCCCTGGTGTGGCTAGAGGGGCCCCTGGTGTGGCTAGAGGGGCCCCTGGTGTGGCTAGAGGGGCCCCCTGGTGTGGCTAGAGGGGGCCCCTGGTGTGGCTAGAGGGGGCCCCTGGTGTGGCTAGAGGGGGCCCCTGGTGTGGCTAGAGGGGGCCCCTGGTGTGGCTAGAGGGGCCCCTGGTGTGGCTAGAGGGGCCCCTGGTGTGGCTAGAGGGGCCCCTGGTGTGGCTAGAGGGGCCCCTGGTGTGGCTAGAGGCCCCTGGTGTGGCTAAAGGCCCCCTGGTGTGGCTCTCCAAACGCTAGACAATGATCGTACTCAAGTGCAGGAGCCACAATTGAGTAACAGAAGGCTTTGCTTCAAGAAAGTGTGTCATAAGTAAGGGCAAATGAGACCTTTGACAAGCCACCGGCTTCCTGTTCTCGTCGAGGCCACTATGGTGTTAGTGGGCCACGGGTAAAATTCGGGTATTCGACGGCATACAAGATTCGCCTAATTTACAAGGATATATGTCTGAAAAAACTCCATTTTTCTTCAAACATTTATTGGAAGCAATTTTTAAGTGGTTTTATAGAAAACTTGTGCACGTAAATAATATATACAGGGTACGTGTCTCAAAAGTCTGGCCCCATAGGCAAAGTATAAAAGAAAACCTCTAGGATTTGTTTTTTTAATGTAATTTATGAATTATCGGTTTATCAGTTGGAATACAAGTTGAAAATGACATGCATTTATTTCAATACATTTTCAAATGCGTTCAACGAAAGACCTTTGGACATTACAAAGCATAGCAATATTTGGTTTTATGGCTTAAAGCTTCCGCCCAGTTGGGTGGGTGTGGTCTTCTGGAGGCGTGAAGGGGTGGTGAAGATCTTACTTTGATTAGAAGAATTCTTATTTCATTCCATCTAGTTTAAAGTTTATTTCTATAATAGGTGTTTTCTTTCCTGCAGTTCCTTTTTCAGGTTCTTCGTCTCTGTTTTCGAGCTTGACATCTCGTCGTCATGTTGCTGGAGGTGCCATCACTCTCTGGGTAAATCTGTTAGCATTCTGGGTCGATCATATCTGGATGAAGAATGTTACTATCGAAGTACTGACCAACTTCATCGGTGTAAATTATCCACGTCAGCACAAACTTTGGATCCCCTGCCAGTGCTGCCTTGGTGCTGACGATGCTGGAGACCCTTGTATGTTCTGGTGTTCCTGCAATTCCCGGACTCGCTTTTTCTTGAAGTTATTGGAGATTGGTCTTGGGTGCGATAGTTTTGATATGTGGTTGCTTGATTCATGGTGAGAGGTGGTAGTCATTCACGATATCCTTCGTCCTGAGCTCGTGTTGAGGTTGTAATGCCTGTACCTTTGATGTGACGACTTATATTAAATTTTGTAACTAGCTCATCAAGATTGTAATTTGCTTCGCTAAATGAATTGTGGAGTTCAGTCCCTGAGCCCATTATGTGCCTCTGTAACCCTTTCCACTACCGCCCACAAGATGGGTATGGGGTGCATAATAAATGAACTAAACTAAACTGTACCTGTATCCACAGGTAGTGTTGCAAGTGTTCAGAGTTTGTCTTGCAGGAGTGTACACCATTCATAAAGGCCAGGGGGGGGGGGGGTGACCAATGAATGAGATAAAATATTTATATAAAAATAATAATAAAAAATCGGATATTCATAGAAAACGATGCTCGAGTATTGACCATGGGGTAGGGAGGGATGGGGGGGGGGCAAAGAATTTTTGTGTTACATGATAAAACATACATCGATAATAAATAGATTACGCTCATGTTTTGAGGGTGTTGCCACATTGCTGAATTTTTTTTAACGCATGTAACTATTTTTTATTTTGTTAAAATTTTTCGGGATCGTTTGTAGAGCGCTCGGCTTGAACGGAACCTTAAAATAATAATAGTGATATGTTTAATGGGGTAAAAACTTAACCTACACTCAAGTGCTGAAAAATTTATCAATTGATTTAATGATTAGACGTTTTGACTATCAGAAACAGTTTACGCTCGTCTATATACACTTCATTTTTATTTCTTGCTGATATGGAAAAACTAACCTTGGCTACACCTGGACGCCCTACATCAACGTTTGAGTTTACTGTAAACAGCCAAGATAATTATCGCTAACACAATCACTTAATTCTGTGTATTTTAGAGTATGCTGTCAAGGAGGTGCCACTCTATACGCTCAAACAACTCCTGTGCCAGGTGAGTACGACGGGTTCACCCTATCCCGTGCTGCTTGAAGCTTTTTGTTCAGAGTAGCTGAATCGAAAACAACTAATATTGGTGGCGCGCCCGATATAACAGACTGAGAGGGAACAGGCTGGGGAAGGTGGGACGCTCGGCCGAGGGAACAGGCTGGGGGGGGGCCGCTCGCCCGAGGGAACAGGCTGGGGAAGGGGGGCGCTCGCCCGAGGGAACAGGCTGAGGGGGGGGGGGGGTAGGCGCTCGCCCGAGGGAACAGGCTGAGGGGGGGGGGGGGGTAGGCGCTCGCCCGAGGGAACAGGCTGAGGGGGGGGGGGGTAGGCGCTCGCCCGAGGGAACAGGCTGAGGGGGGGGGGGACGCTCGCATGAAGGAACAGGCTATGAGGAGGGCGTGTGCAAAGGAACAGGCTGGGAGCGACACACATGGCGCTCTATCAGATTAGATAGGCTAGGCATTTCCCTTCTTCGCCCCATACCTTAATATATTTCCGTACACCACCGCTCACCACGAAGCGACGTTATGAACTTCTCATTAGCTGCGATAAAGGGTTTGGAGGAGGTAAGGTAATTATCAGGAGAAGGTGCAATGCCATTAAGATTATATAGCCCTTGAAAGGGATATTGCAGAGCCTAGGATCTGGAATAATGCGGAGGGAAGGAATGGTTCTGCCAACGCCGACCTGATGGAAACGAATAATTAAACTTGTCTTTTCAAAATCTTCCCCACGGAGAACAAAATTGGGTTTTTGATCTGGGGTTCCCATCTGGAAAACAACAGCAAACTTGTCTGACTGTGTGGAATTTAAAGGAATAAATGAAGCAATATTTGAAATTTATGAAAGGTTTTAAGGGAAAAAAACTCTTGTACTAGGCTTAAGTAAAAACTGAAAAGGAAAGTTAGTTTAGTTCATTTATTATGCACCCCATACATATCTTGTGGGCGGTAGTGGAAAGGGTTACAGAGGCACATAATGGGCTCAGGGACTGAACCCCACAATTCATTTAGTTAAGCAAGTTACAATCTTGATGAGCTAGTTACAAAAGTCATCACATCAACAATGGGTTCGAGATCGACTTCAAGTACAGGTTCTAAATTAAGCAACTGACATATGTGGAGAGCTAGTGTCAAAATTTATATGTTTGTCCTGCACACCGCCCCCCATCCAGTGGGCAGCGGTGGATAGGTTACGATCACTCAGTGAAGGAAAGAAAATTAAGTTTAATAATTATAAGAGAATGGAAGGAGGAGATAGGGGGGGCAAGGAAGGAATATGTCAAGAAATTAAATTGAATACAGGAATTAATTATAGCGTCTTGCTGCAAATTAACAAATAATGGTACTGTATAAATAAATCTACATTGCATAAATTGCAGAAATGTTCCTACATGAAATTCGTTTGAAAGGGGGAAGGTGACGATTATATATTTCACACGGTCTATGTCATCACATACGGGAATGCAAATTTGCATAATTTGAATATTTGAGTAGGAATAGACCACGGAATGACTTGATGAGTAAAAATAGTCGTCTGGAGTAAAGAAATGTCTGTAGTGAATGATTTATGCAATGTAGACAGTCACAATGACGGGGCTGACAATTTGACCACGAACCCCCACATCATGATGACAAAGGACGTAACAACTATTATCAAATAGTTATTGAATAAAATTGGCCTAGCGCTTCTAAATATACTGCAAAGCATCTTGTATGACTGTAACGGATATATTAACACCCTTACTAATCCTAGTCTGATTTACCAATACCCACGTTATGTAAGATGACATCTACAATAGTATGATGGAACGGTGGCTACGTACTCACGTTATTTACATATTAGTACCACACCTTTTTTATTTTTGTCACTCTTAAAAACTTGAATATGCAGAAAAATGTACACAGTTGACTATTTAGAAACAAAGCTGTTGTTCAAATTATGAATGTACAAAAAATTGTGGAAGAAATGGTCTAATTAAATAGAAACATGTGTTGCTAAGATTTAATGTAAGTTTACGTGCCACGAATCCTAACCACTTAGGTAAAATAATTCAGCAAGTTAAGAGCAGTCAATTTGATTTGTTCCTTTTACGTTCATCTTCAAGTATTAATACATACTGTTAATTGATTTCTTTAAGTATATACGGATTATGGACCCCATACCTGTCTGTCGATCAAGTTCAAGTTCAAGTATGTTTATTGAGACAAGAAAAAATACATCTCAAAGGGATAGAGTAGCTTAGGCTATTTCTACCCCCCAAATCTGTCGATCGAGGGTGAATGGAAGGTAGACACAAACAAACAGGTCAGAAAACGAGATTTTATATTTAAGCTGATCTCACAATGTAAGTAAGTAAGAAAGATGAATTAACAAATGAAGGCACCAAGCCGGGAAGACTGTTTAGCACCGTTCTGTGTCACGGATCTCGAATAGTTAAAAGGTCCCAAATATCTCCAAGAATACTAATAAGAGAGCAAAAGAACACAAGAGGAGCGACGTCAAAGGCATCGGAATCAGTGAAGTGGCATTGGGAAAGCAGTTTAAACTTAACGATAATCCTGAAAATCTGAGTTTTCAAAGCAAATGGGCAACGAGCTCATTAGCATGCATGACACAAAATGGTACAAGTTATCAATACCTATAAAATATCCACAGATAACGAGCAGATGGTAGAGTACTTAAGGGAGCGGCCGCAGGCATCTACACACCATCACCATGAAGTTCCTGCCAGTGATTACGGTACTCGCCCTCACGCTCTCTTTAGCAGGTTTGTTGGTTCCTTATAGGCATTTTTGTTTTTGGGCTGCAACTGTAGCTTGTATCTATCTCCAGTATACCTAACTAACAGCGACTATAGGGAAATGAGGTCTACCTCTTTACGCGTAAAGAGTAGGTCTACTCTTTACGTTTTAGTTGTACCAGGGAAGTTATAATTTAGTTATTCTAACGTTCGACTTCTGTCGAATCTAGCCTTAAAATTGTGGATGGAGGTGGCTACCATATCACCACTTTTTTCAGCCCTTTTCACCTGTTGACCACCTGTACAGGGTGCGAGCACTTCCTTACAGTTCTTAGACTCTTCTGCATTTCCAGATTCTGCACTTTGCCTCTCCTACTACTTTCTCTAGCTATCCGTTAGCCGTCTTGTGTGTTGGCGTTGAAGAGGGCCATGAAACCCCAGTTATTTGCACTGCTGGGTGCAATATAATGATTTTCCACCTTGAATATTATCGGTTGGAATGTAAAGAAAACCAGTTGTATCAGATTCTTAAATGTCTAAATATGTAACCACCTAAACTCGAACAAAATACGTACTTTAAAACACTGCTATTGGCTCACTATCCATTGTTAGGTATGTAGTATATTCCAAATACCAAAAATTGCGTAAGTATCCACATAAAACACAAAACTCGTTTCAGTTTCCTAACACATTCCTTGAAAATGTGTTGAAACACGAAAGCCATATGATTTTTAATTTCATTTTTTTCCTATGAGGATACTTGAGCATAACTGCATCACGTATTTCTGTGACTATTCTTGCAAATCCAAGTGTCTCGAGTCTGCAGAGAATAATCTTGTACCATATTTTGACTCCAGAGAGCCTAATGTTGTGCTACATGGCGTCATGGGCCGTGTACCGGAACACCGATGGAAGGTTTGATGTGGAGGACATTGATCCCAACGTCTGCACTCACCTTATCTACGCCTTCGCTGGAATCGCCGTCACTGGGGAGATCCAGGTACGAACAAGTTTGGTATCTTCTGTATGAAGGTTCAATAGATTTGTCTTCTTTAAGTTGTCATCTACTGTGATACACATTCAGGTTATTATTCTAGGCTTGGGTAGGAGTAAACTATAATTGGTTAGAAAATTCAATAAGTATATAAGTTTACATTTTCAGGTGCTCGACCCGTTCCATGACCTTTGCGCGGACGACGGAGATTGCGCCTACGACAGGTTCACAGCCCTCAAGCAGCAAAATCCTTCATTGCTGACACTGCTGAGCGTTGGGGGCTGGAATGAAGGTTCGGAAAAGTTCTCCACGGTGAGTGTACTGCGCACTATGGTCCCCGGCTCTCATAAACACACTATATATTGTAGGTCCGTTGCATAAAAACTAGGAATTAATGAAATGGAAATAAATTGTGGCATACAGAAGCAAAGCAACGATATCCATCGGTAGAAAAATGTATTTGAACGCGGTGTTGTAGTTCAATGTCACGTAAATGGTTTTGCTTAATGTAGGCAAAGATTCCACCTAAGGACTATTAGATTTCGGTTTTGAGACTATCTGAAGAGGCTCTGTAATGAAACTGAAATGAACAGCTCGCCCCTCTATGGAGGTCGAAATAGCCTAAATAGACCTGGAACCCTCACTTGCCGAGATAACGCAAATCAAATGCAAAATTTAAATGAAAAATTAGCAGGAGTTGAAAGTAGCGGAAGATTAAGAGAAAAGTTTGATACTTTAGATTTATGGTATGACGGATCAAATTCAATGACTGAACAATGTTCTGAGAACTGAAGTTAAAGAAAATTATTGATGTAAGAGAGTAGAGTGCCTATAAACGAAGAATAGAACTTCAATTATTGAAGTGTTAATTAGATGTTTGTGTATGAAATTAGTTTTAGGAGTAAAAGCTAATATTTAATATGCATCGTGTAAAACGAAAGTGAGAATGGAAGACTTTATTCAGATTAGCTTAAGCCTTGGAGAATAAGATCGGTGTGATGACAGTAGTGAGTTAAGCAATTGCAACAGGTGAAATAAATGGTGTAGTAGGATTAAATTCTGGAGAATGGCTTAATGGGTGGTAATGGCATCCCAGGATTAAATTATAATGATTGTAGATTGAAGGAATTAAGCATTAGATGTATTTCTAATGTATTTTATACATTAGGATATATATATAGATACACATGCCACATGATGCATGGGAGACATCGCCCGTCACGCAGGGTGCAGTCGCACTTCCACAGATTTCCAGTATCTATTGATACTGGTAATGGCTCAAAAGGGCCACCACTTACGGGCTCTTCATGCCCGTGCCACCTCTTGGGTGGCTTAATCTTTATCAATCAATCTTATCAATCCACATGATGGCCAAACCACACACCAGAAAGTGTAGAAGCCACGACATTTCGGTCCATCGTGACCATTATTAAGCACGCACTTCTTGATAATGGTCCAAGACAGACCAAAACTTCGTTGTTTCTCACCCTTCTGATGTGTAGTTTGGCCATCCCAACCACATTGTGATTCATTGTCTACACATGGCACATGTAAATTATGAATTTGTGCAAAATTGTTTGACTGCTCAGTGAAAAATGTGCTAACTTGTGAGATCTTTTGTCTGTGTGATCACACGTTGCTGTGCAAGACAAAGTTGTGTAAAAATTCACAAGGATAATATATCACAAGCTGCAAAGTGAAATGGAGCACTGGTAGACGAGAATGACTTAGTAATATTTGAAGTAAAAATCAATGAACAAATGAATATAGGATGTTGGCAAGTACTGATTGGTCAAGAATGCCAAAGAAGCATTAAGCAAATAATTTCACAATCTGGTAGAATAACAAGAACTGCTTGGATGAGGAAATGACACGCAATTGATTAGTAAAAATTCTATGGAGAAAGAATTTACCGATATTTAATAATCGCATTTCAGTAAGAGGCGCATTAGTCTAGTTTGTTTCCTTTCTTGAAAACAAATATGACAATAGTTGCCACTAATGTTTGTATTTATTTCCTTATAATTGCCATAATCTTCCCATCATGTACCCAGGTGGCAGGCGACCCAGCATTGAGGAAGACGTTCGTCGACACCTCCATAGCACTCCTCAAGGAGCATGGCTTCGACGGTCTAGATATCGACTGGGAGTACCCTACCCAGAGAGGCGGCGTGCCTGAAGACAAGGTAAACTATGCCTGTCAGAATACTTCATCGTGCATGCTTTGTGCAATAAAGCACAAAGCATGCACTACTACTACTTACTTAAAATCTTTTTCATCTTAAGCTTTCTTCACCAACGTTTTCTATGAAATATAATAGAAATATAATTTCTATTATAAATTATATAATAGCAAATATGCAAATATAATTTCAATGTACGCTTTAATATTTAATTAAGGGACATTGTCAAAATCTTTCGTATACTGTACATCGTTGGCATTTATTAATTCGATGACAGTTAACTAGGTACAGTATTTTCATACAATTTGTAATACAGGTGAATGATGAAAAAGATTCATACACACTCTCTCTCTCTCTCTCTCTCTCTCTCTCTCTCTCTCTCTGTCTGTCTCTGTCTCTGTCTCTGTCTCTGTCTCTCTCTCTCTCTCTCTCTCTCTCTCTCTCTCTCTCTCTCTCTCTCTCTCTCTCTCTCTCTCTCTCAAAAGAAGGGTATCTCTGCTGAGCACACATCCTTGACTCTCAATTGAGTATCCTGGGTTCGATTTCCGGGCGGGACATAAAATTGATTGTGATGTATCCTTTCACTTGATGCACCTGTTCACCTAAGCAGTAAATAGGTACACGGGGATTAGGTAATTGTGGTACGATACATGCTGAGGAAGGTAAATATTTGACCTAGGGGAGGGGAAGCTCGATAAGCATTAGTACAGTCTCTCTCATCTACATCTCTCATCTCATCTCTCTACATCTACAGTCTCAGCATCTCTCTATATTATGGACTAATCTATCCCTATCTTGATTATGGTATCTGTGCATGGGGTTCAACCACTGCAAACCACCTCAAGTCCATCATCACCCAGCAAAAATCTGCTATCAGAATAATAACAAATTCTGCTATCAGACAACACTTAGCCCCCTTGTTTAACTCCCTAAACATAATCTCACTCCACAAATTCTCTTGTCATTTACATTTACAAAACCCTGTTCTTAAATGCAAATCCTGCTCTGAAACTCTCCCTGGACAGATGTAATAGGACCCATTATCGCCACACCAGAAATAAATAGCACTTTGATATCCCCAGAGTCAAACTTAATCTGTGTAAACACTCTATGCAAATAAAGGGACCCAGTCTATGGAACTCACTCCCTAATGAATTGAAAAGCTGTCCAACTTTTGTGTCATTCAAAAACAAAACTAAAAAGTACCTAATTTAATCTTCATAGTTGTTCACCTTTTGCTTTAAAATTGTACTGTATCTATTGCTACTCAATCTCCCAATCTTTATGTACCCAATCCGAACATCTTTACCATTGTGATCATTGCTGTCTTCTTATGCGTGCTATCAATCTGCTGTAGGGTGTCTATTAAACCTGTTTAAATTACCATCACATTGTCAATGTAATCAGTCAGAGCTTTAATATACTAAAAGTGCTTTAATATACTTACTAATCTCCCTCATCTCATTTTTTCTTGCAATGTATCTGTTATTATATTAATTCTGCTAGAATTTACGTACATAAAATTATCTGTTAGATTAAGGACCTGCCCGAAATGCTGCGCGTACTAGTGGCTTTACAAGATTGTAAATACTATGCTATGTATTCTCTCAAACCCAATGTACCTTCTTGTACAGTATATAAATAAATAAATACAGTACAGTATAAGCTTCCTGTCACCAACAATGGGAATTATATTGACATTTGTTGACTTTAATGTTTAGTGTGCCAATCATTCATGATTCTATGGTTCAGATCATGCAAGCTGTGTCTGTCAGCTTGCTGCAAATTTTACCTGAATTTACCTGAGGGGCCATCATCTCTAGTGGCCTCAATAAGGATGGGAAGCCAGTGGCTTGTCAAAGATCCCATCTGCATGTAGGGCAGATTTCAATATGATGGAAGGCTGATGCATCTTGGATGGACTCTGGGTCAAGACACATGTTTATTGCAGATATGGGTCACTAATTGAAAATCCTCTGAATAAGGAGCACTCGCTATATGAAACAAGTGAACTCGTGAGGTATTGGTGCACCTTACTTTGCAGTTACCTTGCAATGTATCCTAGGATAAATGTCTCCACAGCCCAGTCTCTGATCAGGCCTCCTGGGTGGTGGTCTGGTCAGCCAAACTGTTGGATGTGACTGCTCACAGCCTGATATGAATCACAACCTGGTTGATCAGGCTGTGTTGTATAATAAACAATCGTATGTCTGATACAGCATATTTGTAGTCAAGTCCACTGAAAACAGCAGTAGACATGCTTAGTCATCATTGTGAGCTTATTTACCACCCATACAGAATGAGCCTTGTGCTCTTTATGATTCTCTGGATTACCTGGATTTCCAGCTTAAATTTAATTCGTTTTTTGGGAAAAGGAAGCTTTTATGTGTGTGTATATATATGTAAGTATGTACAGTATATGTGTATATATATCTATATATATGATGTTGCGTTTCTATCGCGGTCCTTCCAAGGTCGAACTGTTGAAACTCCCAAGGACGCAACTTCACAACAGTTGTCTAACTTCCAGGTACCTATTTACTGCTAAGTGAACAAAGGCATTGGCTAAAACAAAATGTGCCCAATCATTTCTGTTCTGCCCGGGAATTGAACCCGGGATCCCTAAAGTATCTAGTGTGAATGTCAAGATGCACTGAATATTATGACAATGAAACTTTACATTAGAATAATAATACTGTACTGTAATCTAATCTGCTACCAGTGTGGTCTGTTAATAACATACTTTGTGTGCAGGAAAACTTTGTGACCATGCTGAGTGAATTTCGTGATGCCCTGCATGCCAACAACATGATCCTGACAGCAGCCTTGACCTCGGCTAAGGATACGATTGACATTTCCTATGACATTCCGGGCATTGCCGAGCACCTGGACATAGCCAACATTATGACCTATGACTTCTATGGTACTTGGAATAACTACGTTCACCATGCCTCGGGGCTCTACGCATACTCCGGTGACGACAATATCTTCCAAAATACCGTAAGTTATGGAGTGCTGTTAAGTATACTTTTGTTACCAATTTGCAAGGCTAAATATGTGTTGGGCCCCATGAATACATTGGGCCAGTTTTACGTTTATTTATTAAAAAAGCATGTACCAGCTACGTAAATTATCCCCAAGAATTCCATGTTTACAGGAACCCCACATACCATTAATAACATCTACAACATATTCCCAAGAATTCCATGAAAAAAAAAACAATAATACGAGCTGCAGAGGCATCAATACCTGAAACTACTCTCACAAAACGCTACACATTTACCTCCTGTGTTCAAAATGCCGCCTCATGTGCTAGGTTTATACAGAGTTCACACAGATATTGTGCACTTCTCACACAGTATCTCTCAGATACTATTAGACAGTATCTGGGCAGATATCTCCTAGTACTGTGAGACCTTGCAACACTACACAACCACATACTGTATTAAACAGCCTTGATGACAACCACACAAATCACTGGAAACACCTTATAAAGAAAGCAATCACACAGGAAAATAATCCCAAAGAGAGTTCTGGGCATTCATAACATCATTCATTACCTTCCCAACATTTAAACACGTCACACACAACAATCACAGCATTGCAGATCCTTTTGAAATCATACGTATTTTTAAACCTCTTGGGCAGAATATCTATTACCCACGCCCTCCTCACCAGTTAGTACTTCCAAACATATACACTCGGTTGAAATATAAATACACCAAAAATGACAAACACCTGACGCCATAATCAAACTAGACATATTAAACCCAGACTCACAACTAGCCACCCCACTGACTACAGCCAAAGTGAAGCCGACTACATGAGTACACCATGTATAGCTCAAGGAGCATCAGAAATAGGCCAAACTCATCTCGGACAACTCCCTGATTCTCTAATCGCTGCTCTCAATGACCTGTATAATGCTTCTCTCGCCTTGCCCTTTTCCCCCATTTTCTGCAAAACTGCCACAGCCATTCTCCTTCTCAAATCTGGAAAACCAAATACTGACCCTAAAAACTACAGACCAATCAGCCTGCTAGACATGAGGGGAAGATATACACAAGACTAATAAACCACAGACTCTGACATCTTGAAAACTATGATCCCTTGACTGCAGACAGTTCGGTTTCAGGCCATATCAATCTACACAAGACACCCTCTACATTATGACCAACTCATTACATTCACATAAACCAAAACCAATGCCTCAAAACAACAATTGATGCAAAAGACACTGAAAAAGCCTATGCCACAGTTTGGCACGACAGATTCAAGTACAAACTATTTAACAACTTCCATCTTCTGCCAGTAGCTGAGAAACATTTTTTCACCATCTTGACAAAAGAACATTGCAAATAAAATTCCTTCAGAAACACTGATTTCGTCAATCAACACACCGGAGTCCCTCAAGACTATGTCCTAGCTCTGGCACTAAACACTATACACACACATCCCTGGCCCCATGCATTACTAACCAACTGATAATATGGTATGCAGACAATATCACAATTCATTACTAGTGCTGCATGAGACAATTTGACTTGTAAATTTCAAGATGAAATCAACTGAATCACATAATGGAAATATAACTGGCACATCCAGACAACACAATGGAAATATTCCTGAGGTTAAAGCTTCGGAAATCCTAGAGGATTGGGTTGAATCCCAGGTTGCGGTGTAGTGTTCAAGAGCATTTGCCTGGGAGTACCCAGTGCATATGTTTAAATCCTCCTTGTGGCTCCTACTGATTTTTCTCATTAATAATTTTATTCCATTTGGTGAATTACAGTATGAAAATATCTTTCTACAAATTAAAATCAATTTATTAATTTCATTTGCATGTTACTCTAGACTATTTCCTTAAAACGACAAAGGTAATGCTTAAGGGCATCAGATTCATGCTCAAAAAAGCCACAATGAAGAACAGAAAACATGATGCTTTTTTCCCAAATTGGATTATAAACCCATGGAAACGCCTACTTGCTGAAACCATAAATGCCAAGACACTTGAAAATTGAACTAGAAAACAAATGAAAATTCAATTAGAAAAATCTTTGAACAATAGAGGAAGCTTTGACAAGCTGATAGCTTCCTGTCCCCCATTGAGGCCACTGAAGATGATGCCCCAAGGGTTAAAATCAATTAAAAAGAGCAAAGGCATCAGCAGTAATGAAACCTGTTGGCTACATTAAAGTGTGCGTGGGTAGAGGGTAAATAGTGCCTCAGTCCAGTAGTGTGTGAACACGACGAGTGTTTATGAATGTGATAGTTACTGAAAAATTGCCATTACTACAGTACACTGTTGTTCACCTAGATGACCTCTCATGCACAACATTGAATTAAAAGGGGAAAATCTACAAAGAGAAATATTTATAATATACTGAAAAATAAACCTCATATTTTGTAGATTTTGTTAAAAGAATATTTCAACCCAGAAGTTGTATATTTATGATTCCCTCCATTTCCTATTGCAACATGCAGCCAATTACCAATTCTCATCATTTTTATTGTTATAGGACTTTGCCATCCACTACTGGATAGAGGGAGGGATGCCGAGCACCAAGATCGCAATGGGTGTGCCCCTCTATGCCACTTGCTGGACCCTGGATGTCCCTACCCAGACTGATTACTACTCTCCTGCCAGCAATCCCGGTCAACCAGGGCCATGGACCGAGTCAGAGGGCACATTGGCCTATTATGAGGTAGATAATTGATCACATTTAATGCCATCTAATAATTATCTAGGGAAATACATAAGATCTAATTCTAGCAAGAAATTTGGCAACGGCAAGCTATAGTAGTTAAATGAAAAATTTATAGCATTAGTTAATTTATATAGAGCAAATGTTAATCATAATTTAGTTTTCTCTTCATGTCAGAAAAAATTAAATTTTTGCCAAACAACCAATTCTAAAAGTAGGTTTCCATCTCAGGTCTGCTATGGGCAGAATACGGAACCAGGGAGGTGGGTGATAAAAACGGCTGATGGCATGAAGGAGCCTTACACTTATCGTGACAGTCTCTGGTGCTCCTACGAAAACCACACCTCTGTCGGTATCAAGGTAAGGGGGATTTCAGATACAATAACAAAGCTTCTGTTACTATCAAGGTAGATGATTTTTTCTTACCATAAGTCTCCGGTGCTCATGACAAACACACCTGGCAGTATCAAGGCGAGATGGTTTCAGTACTAACACTGCTGTCAGGTCACTGCTGTCACTGTCTAGTGGATATGGACACATTATCATTACAAAGTGCATCTCTCCCAAGAACATTTCCTTGTTATGTTAGAAGGGACTTTAGTTTCATGATCAACAGAACAGCTGAACCAGGTTCAGTATAGGGAATAGACAATGTTGTCAACAATCATATACTACCATGTATGTACCATGCATGGTGACCTATATACTAAAGTATTTATATTGAGGTTGTCTACAGGAACTGTGGCTTATTAGGCATAACTCTGTTTTTTTGGTGGTGTATAGGTAAAAGATGAAAGGTTTGCTATTGCCCCGGCACGTTAATAAGCTGGTCAGTCCTGTATAGAGTCGAGCAGGTGTTGAAGGGTCTAGGATGCAGTTCTAGGATGCTATCACACTCTCTAATGGTACCTTTTCTATGTTTGTTAGTCCTGGGACAATCGGTATACGTAATTACACCTAACAAAAGGCTTTTCCCGTTTTGGGCTATGGTGACTGGTGAGCAAGAATATCCTAAACTCTACTTCTATCACGGGAGACATCTCCCGTCACGCAGGGTGCAGTCGCACCTCCACAGATCTCCAGTATCAGCTCTTGATACTGGTAATGGCTCAAAAGGGCCACCACTTACGGGCTATTCATGCCCGTGCCACCTTTTGGGTGGCTTAATCTTCATCAATCAATCAATCTACTTCTATGCAAGCTTTTATTCTTGAGGCTCGTGTAGTATGCAATTAATACCATGAACCTTCTCTGCATTTAAGATTCTTTAAGGATGCTCTAATTAGTAGGCCATTTTATTGCAGAGCTTGTCAACCTTTCAGAGCTTGGGGATCACCAAATTCATAATTTAAAATCATGCGGTCCACCAAACAAGAAATGATATTTATTAAAGTCAAACTATTTGATGCCATTTAATATATTGGTTCAAGAAAATGCAGTTACATGCAATACACAAATAAAATGGTCTCGCGGACCACTGGTTGGCGACCGCTGATCTTGAGAGATCACATTGGTCTAATCAGTATGACTTCTGCTACTGGAGGCTCAAGCCAAGATAGCAAACCTAGAGATGGGGCAACTGAAAGAGGCCCTCGTCCAGGATATAATTATTAATAATTAGTTAAATTACTTATAATTATTATAATGGAAGGTTTTAATGGAAAACTTACTGCAATAAAATGCTTAAATGATGGTGAAGGAAAGACTGAATTTGTTTAAGTGTATTAAAAACCAATTTTCAGATGTAAGCTACATCTTTTCTCAAGGTACTGTATATATGGCTCGGAACAAAATTCTAGGTGCTTGCATTTATGAATCTGGCAGAGTGCCTCAGTAGGCATCCATCATTAGCGTTACGATTATGATGCCAAGGGATTTTAGAGTTCCCGGCTAATCCATTACCAGAAAAGGAGCAGTCGGTTGCAGACGAACAAAATGCCCTCCATTGTAGCATTGTTGGCAGCCAGGCCCACTCTACACCAGTGTACAAACCTAAGCCACACAGGACAAAGTCCAAAGAGGCACTTGGCTTGCCCCGTTGCTTTTAAGCTATGGCTTGCTGACGATCCAGGAGCCCCTACTGCAGACGAGTTGTGCACACTGCATCAACAAAAGAAGTGACTGCTCAAGCCAGTGAACAGCATGAGCCCCAGCTCCCCTCCTTCCCCAAACGAGTGGGAGGGGTGGGGTGAATAAGCACACGTTTGATTTGAGAGATTTTATAATTTTTTTTACATCGTTGAGGGAACATCATTCGTCAGGTTGAGAGTCTCGTCTCTCTAACCTAGCAGTTGTCTGTATTGGTTTGCCGACTTTCTGGATGCCTTCCCTGGTGAGGTGGCAGTGTCACCTGCTTCCTGCACCTCTGAGGAGGCCAGGTTCTGGCTCTGGTCCCCGGTAGGCTGAATTGAACTTCACAGCTAATGCGATCTAGTACTGTAGTTAAGAATCATCTCGGCGAGATAGCTTCAGGGAGCCACATGGCAGCTTTTCCCAGAAACAAACAGTTTACCACAGAACCAATAGACCATCTGCAGTTTAAGTTTGTGATCACTAATACTACAGTAGCATTATTGTTTAAAAAAATTAGTTAACCATGAACTTACAAGAGTACCTCTGTAAGTACAGACTTGTCGAGATCTTGAGTTAACGTTACAAATGTATGTTGCAGGCTGACTATGCCAAGAGTCTCAACCTGGCTGGCAACATGGTGTGGACCATAGACTCGGATGACTTTCGTGGCAAATGTAACGACCGCACCTTTGAACTCATCAGAACCATGGTAGAGGTATTCGGAAAATAAAAGTTGCATTTTTAATGAAAAATTCTTAAATTGTTGGGAATTATTAAATCTTTGTAATTTAATCTTAACAGATGGAGTACACTGTACGGTACTGTATGTGAAAAATGTTCATAGATTCCTGTAATGTATTAAGAGCTTGAAATTGAATAAATATCCAAATTTCTAGTCTTTTTTTTTATTCACTACTTTTACACAAATTATATATAGCACCGGCCCTGGAGACTGCCCTGCTGTATATTAATACAGTCACCTGCCTTGAAAGCTGTCAAGCTGCAGGTGAACATTTGCTTTGTCTTGAGTGAAAAAATTCAATTAGGTTCATGCAGTGGTCACCATCAGTGAGCACCTTGCCAACTGGATTAATGGTAATCAAATTGGCTAATGTATTTTTGATAGCTGCCATCAACAGAGGTCTCTGTTGGCCTAGTGCCCATACAGCACTTGAAAATTTGGACACACACTGCTGGGTACAAAAGGGGTGAACATCCTACACCAGGATCCCTATACCTCTTGCTTGTAACAAACACTTTTCTGCTGGAGTTACTGGATCAGCCCAGTTTGTGATTATATTTGTAGGCCCACAATGCCAATGTCTACATGGACTCTGGCAATTGCCTAGAGACTAGCCCCAGATTGGGTAGAGTAAAAACTCATGATTAACATTTGGACAATTCGAAGATGGTGATAAACCCGTTTAG
Source organism: Procambarus clarkii (assembly GCF_040958095.1). Lineage (NCBI taxonomy): Eukaryota > Metazoa > Arthropoda > Malacostraca > Decapoda > Cambaridae > Procambarus > Procambarus clarkii. The sequence continues at coordinate 19,987,768 of NC_091207.1, read as the reverse complement.
CAACACTTCGTTATTCACCAATTGTGGTCTCTTCCACCTACATACTACTAACTGGAGTTGCATTCAGAAGTAACTACATTAACAAAACAATGTTACATTTTGTACAGTATTCTAAACATTTAAAGGGTGTACCTTGTATTTACAAGGCACACCCTAATGTGTGGGGGAAGAAGTTAAATTATTTTTCCAGGGAAAGACAATTGTATTAAAGCCATCAATTTTTCTAATAAGGTCAATAAAATATATAATATATATTTTTTGTTTTAATTATGGGAAGTACAGATACTAATTTAAATTACATTTAGTATTGGATACTTTTAGTAAAACAAAATGTATTCATGCCTTGCTTAAAAAAACATTATCCTTTACAAAAGTTTACATTCCAAACCTTAATTAACATAAGAAATATATCCAAATACTTAACGGCAGGCACAAATTTAATTTATACTGTAGTTTCTAATGCATACACAAAAGGTACATAGTGATACAACAACAAAAATGTGCAAATAAGCTTGAATACAATTTCTTCATATTTAACAGATTGAACTGCAATTATTCCTCTAATTATCCATCATTCTACTCAACAACACAGGCACTTTTACTATATTTCAATCCTTTCTGGGGAAAGGATAATCTAGACACACTCCGCAGATCTGAGGGAGAACTTCTAGGTGGAGCAAAATCTTGATTGCAGATGCCTGTCCTGTCACACTGCACGCTTTGCTTTTAGTCAAAATTGGCAAGCAAATCAAAGGATTTTTATTTAATTTTTTTGCTACCCATATTAGTTCTTCTGTAACTTTTGCACACCATTTTATTTGGGCATGTTTACAGTACTGTTAATACTTGGTTCTCTCACAGTTTATCGTACAATATCTTTGTCATCCTGTTTTTACTGTATTTTACCCGCCTACCTAAGCACGTGCAGATAAGCTGTTGGTCTTCCTGTGAGAAGGGATGATGGTGCAACCACTGCAAAGCCACCAGGTACATGGGCAGTCTTCCTCTTCCCTGGGAGCAGTGCACTGAGGGTGATTAAAGCACATCACATCTGCCAGGGTGTTCTGCAAATAAACAACAATGCAACCATTGCGACTTTCATGATGCAGGAAGGGACAATTTTCTGTTAGTTCTGAATGCAGTGCAGTACTGTGAAGGAAAAGCATTAATGTGTGGGATCTCCATCTTTGAAATTGCAATGGAAAGTTATGCTTTAAGTATTAAATGCAACTAAAATATTTTAAGTATTGTAAAACATTGAATAATTTGTTTAAATCGATATATTGAACACCGAAATAAAATTAAATTCTGTCCAAGAGTCAGTGTTTGACAACCGTTGCTTTAGCAAATGAAAAACCATGCAAATTTTCATTAAAATCAAACATTGTATAATGGTAACAATTGTAGGGGCCAATTATATTTGGCAAAAATACCATCAAATGAAAATAGGGCAGTTTATCAAGGCCATTCTTTGTTTAACTTCCCGATAATTAATGCATGAAATTGGCACAAGAACCTTTCTCAATTGCCATCAGATTGAGGAATTTTTTTTAGTGCGGCTTGTGGAGGGAAGGAGAGTGGGGAAGGGAGCCCTGATAGGGGTCAAAGTTTAATAGAATGCTGACGTTTAAATGATCCAGCTTGGAGATCAAAATATGACGGGAAGGTCCTTTAGCATAAAAATTGCATATCTGTCCTTGTATGTAATACCAGTAATTGTCCTGATCACAGGACAAGTGATGAGAGCTCAGTGCTATGCCAACTACCAGCTTATTATTATTTTTGTTTAGGGAAGGAAGACTTCAGGTGAGGTGAAGAGTTGATGTGAACAACACTGAACAAAAATAGTGTCAAAAATCATAAACACATTAATCAACATATTACTGCTACATTAAACATTTACATTTCTCACGTGTTTTTGTATTAAAATATGCACTTGAAAAGTGTTCTATAATTTATTTCATTTTTTAAAGGCCTTCTCTAATAAAACCCAGTCCAAATACAACAGGAGGATTTCAGTTTGGACACAATCTGGAAGCAACATAAGATAATGGACACTTTTTTGTTGGATAACATTTTGCATATTTGTAGGAGGACCACAATATGACCCAGATGATGATCACAGATTTAAGAATATATAATTTTTGATAATGCAAAATTTACTTCCCTTCAACAGCCTAGCCGGTTCCATTCCAGTAATTTGCCTCTTGCCTAAATCACAACATAATGAAGAAAAATAAAATAAAAAGGCTGCCACTTACTGCCACATTTGTTTTTAAATTGACTTACCTCAATTTTTTCTGATGATTATTCCCTTGGAGGTGCTGTATCATGGGGGCTTCTCCACTGCAAGAAGATCGACAAACTGTGCAAGTCAAATACAAGGTACTCCCTTCCGTTAGTATTACTGTTCCATCCTCAATAGCATAGTCTAACAAGCCTGAAAGCAAAGATGTACATGTTTAATTAACTGTTTTGGCATTTTACCAAATAGCAAGCCTAGAGTAATGTAACTTTTATAACCAATTTTGCAAAATTTCAAAATGTATAACATTTTTCATGTTGCTTATGGAACCTTCACACTTAATTTAAATAATCTGTTTGCAATATTTTTTTGTGATGCTCTGGTCAAAGTACCTGAAAAGTACAAGGAACTACCTGAGCTACTCATGCGATAGATAATAGGTAAGGACAAGGATTTGGGACAGGATGAAGGAAAGGAAAAGTGCCCAACCACTTGAATGGCTGGGGATCGAATGCCGACTTGCAAGACTGTCGCCTTACTGTCCATTCCAAGTTGTTGGGCATACACATGTGATGGTAACTAACTTGCAGATGAATCGTCATCATCATATTTATGGGGTCTGGGCTTCACTGCAGTGGCTGAAGAGGAGGATTTATCATCTGATTTGTTGCCTCCGGCAATGTCCTGGTCCATTTCCATTCTCCTATGGAAAGTCACTTTTGTTAGCAAGTAATATAGTTTCACAAAACCATCATCATGATCTTGTTGCTGTTATTGTGACATGTGTAATTAAAATACTGTAATTTTATGTAAACTAACCTAATTATAGATGTACAACCATTTATGAATAAAGGTTTTGATTCTGAGTATAGAAAATGGGGATAAAAATTGGAAAAAATGCCTCAATCAAAGAGGCATTCATTCATGAAAACACTATCTCATTTTAGGGTTTACTGATTTTTGGAGTCTGAATCTTTCCATGACAAGTTTTGTTCATTAATCTAACACATCTCCTTAAATAACATTGGTTCTCGTATCCAGCTCAAGCCTAATTCCCAAGCCTAATTCCCAACTTAAAAATATCAGCTCCCTCAAAAAATTAACTTATTTCAAATTTAAACCTAGATTTTTTACAATCATGCAACACTGAAATGAGCTTAAACCAGAGGTAGTGGGAACAACCATAATTCACGTCAAAAGCTAGTATGACAATGATCAATTGTCATTTATTGTCAGCAAGTGCAATAATCAAGTGCCCCTCGAATCCATGTGATGATTTTGACTTACAGGGAAGAATTTGAGAAGATACGACCCCCCCACTCTCCATGTAGTGATGGGCTGTGGAGCAAAATGATTACTTTGATATACGATGTACTTACTTCTGTTTCTTACAGTGGGGCTCTCCTTGAAGATGCTGATGCATTGAAGTTTCACCTGTACATTTAATCTGACACACGTTGCAAGCCAAAAAAGTCTGCCCTCCCATTTTCTCTTCTAATACTATGCCATGCTTCATGGCAGTTTGAACAGGGTCTGTAAAGGTAAAATAGGTGACATACATTAAAAGGAAAACCAACATTTCACATTTATTTTTGCAAGAAACATGGAGACATCTCAAGAAACATGTAAACAAATATGCAAAATTAAAACTTATTTTACTTTAAAACTATTATAGCATGTTTCTAAATATATTTCAAGCACATGCAACAGTAATAATATACTGTAATAAAAGTTCCCAACACTGATTTCAATTTAGTCTTAAGCTACACCTTAGACACTCCGGAGATATTTGTTACTCATTAATGACTGATAACATTATCTTGAGTAGTTACTGAAATATCATTCTAATTTTTTTTAAATCTATAAACTAGGAGGAAGAAATAATTTCTCAAACTATGGCCAGGACACCAAAAGTACAAAAGCTCATGGCCATAAGTGATTGAAGTCTTTATATATATATAAAAAAAGTCATGGATCATAAAAAGTCATAAAAATGGGCCAAATATCATTTCGCCCATTTTATGTACAGTAAGTATATAATTTTGGTAGAAACAACGAACAAAGCTGTTCTCTCATATAATTAGATGATATATTAAACAGCTATGTAATATAACTTTTATGAATTACATGAAACATACTACAGTACCCAATACTGATATAGCATACTTACAGAAAGAAGTGAAAAAAAAGGAAGAGCAGATGTACAGTACGTACAGGTGTACACAGTATGTACAGTAATAGGATCAGACAGCTTGAAAGCATAATCAATCATATTCTTTAAAGCAACGCGCTAAGTAATAGACTGTACCATATATTAAAACTAACCAGCTTTAAATCGAGATTTAGATTTTGATGACTGCATCGATCCATAGTTCCGTTTCCGCCCAAAAGAAGTAGGAAGTTCATAGCCATCCGGGTCTGACCAGTTAGAATAATTGTCTGCATTATCATATGAATATTTTGGTGCTCTCACAGGGGGAAGAAGATCCGAGCCATTCCTATAACTTCGCAAAGCTTTAGCATGTGGAAATCCTTCAACATGGCTTTGTGCAGGTACGGCTCCTGACATACACCTACTGCACACAATACATCTGTAAGTTTCCTGAAAGTAAAAGTAACAAAATTAACAACTGGAGAGGGATCATTTATATCCAGACAATCAAGCCAGTGTATACTAGTATGATTAAAGATGATGAAAAGTTTTGTCATGAAGCTACAACACTTGGTAGCCATCATTTACAACTGCATGCCAGGCCTTGGAAACCTGGACTGGGGTTTATGGAGTGCAAAGGTCCTAAGACTCCCCCCCCCCCATATCAGCATGAGACTGATAGAACCTCCTCCACCACTCACACTTACACAACAGTCTTGAAACTCTGAAATGTTATATGCATGAATACAGAGTTGCATAGGACGGTTATTCCACTTTGGAATAAAGAAGTGACCCCCTTCTCCTAAATGCATCAGATCCACAATTGCATGCCAGGCCTTGGGAATATGGAATGGGGTTTATGGAGTGCTAAGGTCTAAAGACCCTTCCCCTCCCAAAATGCACCAGATAAGAAGGATCTCAAACCTTGATTCAGCATTAATTTATGGTGGTGTTCCAGTTCACTGAGGGGATGCATTCCTGGAAACAGCACTGTATCAAATTAGCCTGATGGGGAAAATAGGATGCTTTCCAAGGCAATGGTTTTTATTTCATATTACAAAATACCAATTTAACTTTATAGCCCTGTACAAAATTTATCAAGAACAAAACATCTCAATGAACTATGAAACTTAAACAAAAACATAATGTAAAGCATTGAGTATAACGGCACCTTGGTAGTATTTTGGAACAACCTGAACAGCAGCAGGAACAGGGAAACAATCACTGTCCTTTGCCTTCCTCTTTATGGGAAGTGTGGTACAGTGGTAGGTTTCTTGCCTTGTTCTTGCTGGTTGAGAGTATGCCACCCCAACACTCCAGTTACATGAAATGTTATGTTATTTCTACACTTGAGAGGCCATCCCACATTCTAAACTCCCATTGCCCGAAAACTCCATTTGTTAATGTTCAGTCTGGCCTCTGGCCTCTCTCCCATGCCTACCACATGCATGAGCACCTCCAAAACCTAGTCTTCTTGTTTAGTCGACGGCGGTACCACCAATCCAAATTAACTCGTCCACAGAAATGGTGCCAGACCAGTAAGTGGAGAAGTGGCAACTTTATCATTTCTTCTGGGCTCTCACATGAAATCAAGCTGCAGGAGTTGCTAAGTGACATCATGCTAGCCATGATGCTGTAGTAATCACAAGTGTTGAAGTAACAACAGGTGACTGGGTTGCATATCCCTGAACCTTTCCATGATAATTTATCTACAGCATGTCATCCTGCCTGCCTGCAAGACCATAAGAATGAGGAATATTTATGTACCAGCCAAACTTATGCTGAAATTTGCTCTATATGAATCATATAATGAAAATAAGATAAGCCCCCTTTTAGAGTAAGCAGTCTGTGTGCTAGCATTTGAGAATCTGGTGGAGGTAGGAATGACTGGTTCAAGAAAAGGATGAGAGGGCAAAAGGCACGCATATTGAAGGATGAAACTCAGGATAAGATTGGGAACATTTACAGAAAAGATAAGAAAATGTGTAAAAAACTTGACTGCAGATTCCTAAAAAGATTTCACAAATATAGCAAGGGGAAGTGTCAGAGCCTAGTGGGATGGTGCTAACTGAAGCCGTATTGGTGGACTATGAGATTATCAAGAGATTAAGTAAGGAGACACCTGCTGGAATTGGACACGGCTAAGGTTGTGGGACCAGATGGGAGCTCATTATGGATACTGAGAGAGGTAGCTAAAGCATTATGCTGGGCTCTTTCTAGTTTCTAAAATATTTAACAACACACTGGACACAAGTGAACTAGCAGAAAGTTAGAAACAGACAAACAACACTAAAAAATGGATCGGTTTCTATTGCATACATATTATGCAAGATAATGGAAAGGATCATAAAAGAACATGACGAACATGAATAAAATATCAACATAGGTTTAGGGACTGAAAATCTTGCCTCACAAACTCGATAAAATTCTATGACTGGGCAACAGTGACCAGAAATGACAGAAGAGAGTGGGAAGAATGCATATTTTTGGATTGTGATAAGGGAGTACCTAAGCAAAAGAGACACAGTGAGATGTTATCAGCAGAGTTTTGCAGGGGTAACTGCCAGGTCCTATAATTCCTAAACTATGGAAATGATCATCCACAAAAAATAATGTTTTTATTTCTTGTGGATTATGTTCTTATTTCTAAATGTTTGCCAACAAAAATTATGAGGAGGATACATATGAAAGACCGCAGGAAACCATATGCCAGTTTCGACAAACTGAAAGCATTGTCCAAAAATTTACTACTAGAGTTAAACTTAGGTATATGCAAAGTAATGAAGATTGGTACTGACAACAGGGAATGTGAAGGGTTGATATCACATCGAAACTGTCTCCGCAGGCCAACACCATATAGGTTATCATTACCTGTGTCACGCAGGTTTGGCCAACATAGAGAACTGCCTTTAGAGACCTTAATTCAGAGACCTTTAAGACTCTTTACACCATATAGGTTAGATCAATTTTGGAATATGCAGTACCAGCATGGGGGGTTCTTCAAACACTAAATGAGGCTAGAGACAGTCCAGGAATATATCGGTATGATAGTACCAGAGCCCAGAGTGATGAGTTATGAGCTAAGATTAAAGGAATTATGGTAATCCTTGATTGCATAATCACAGGAAGATTTAATCAAGGATTAAGGTAATCCTTAATCATTGATTAAGTTACTGGAAGGCACAAGTGTTAGGGGATATGATTACAACATACAGCATCAAATTAACAGGGAAACCAAAAGGGTTGACAAGAATAGTAAATGGAATGGGTGGTACTCAAACAAAAGGAACAAAGACAAATTAAACACCAAGCCATAGTTATATTTAATGAACTCTGCAGGAATAGTTGTACCGGGTGTTATACTTATTATTAGAATTACTGTATTAATCTACTAGAACAATGACAAATTAAACACCAAGCCATAGTTATATTTAATGAACTCTGCAGGAATAGTTGTACCGGGTGTTATACTTATTATTAGAATTACTGTATTAATCTACTATGTCATTATTTACAAACCCAAAACCATGAGAAGCAGTGTTAAGTTCTAACACCTAAAAAATATTATCAGTAACAGAGTAATGGATAATACTGTACTGCAGTATCTATACACTTGTAGTTTCTTGCTTCTTACCGCATTGTTCTTGGTGGCTTCTTGGAATGCATTTTGGACCGGATGCAGTGAGAAACAGTAATGGAAATCAAAAAATTTGCGTGATGAAGGTTTGCGCAGCAGACAATGGTGCTATGCTGTATGCGGCCTATCAAAAACAACAGATCGCCTCATACAAACACTTGCACTGATATGATACATGCATTTGTGAATTTACTTCATTCAAATGAAGCCTTGTTGCTAAAGATAATAAGCATATACTTCTGAATTCACATTTTTGACTGCAAGGGTTCACAATTGTGATGTACAGTACAACTTCAATTCAACGAACTATATGAGACCAATCCCAATTTGTTCCAACCTGAGATGCTTTCAGGATGCATTTTCCATGCCCTATAGGCTGATTTCACTTAGCAAAATTTTAGTTTCAACTTGTAATATAATATACAACTATGAAATAAATGTCGGTAATTTTTTCTTTAACCACATCTAGCTTATTTCTCAGCCTTAAAACTAATTTTGAAAAGGTAGTAGGACCATATCTGAGTGAACCAAAACCTTGCTAACTCAGAATGAAAACAAACCATAGAATTTGGTTTTAAATATCTTCAATAGCTTTCCCAAGGTATCAACTGTTTTTTGTGCCGAGTCCATCTACAAAAATCATCAAAACCATGATTGAAACCATATTAAGAGAGTTACCATTCCTACCTAAATATTTCCAACACACTAAGGGCTGATTTCACCAAGCAAAATTTTAATTTCAACCTGTCATATGAAGGATAACTACCAACAGAACCTGTCTGTAAAGAGATTTAATTACACTGGGCAAATTTCTTACACTTTAGTCTTGAAATCTCACTTTCAAAGGAAAAAGAACCCCTATTAGTGAATAAAAACTGGAGAACCACAAAATTAAAATGAACCATAGAATTTGGTTTTGAATGTGCTCGATGGCTTTCCCAAGGCCCCACACTAATTTTCGTAATGTTGAACGATCTATGAAAATCATTAAAAACATGATTGGAGCAATATTAATAGTTACCATTCATACCTAAAATTTCCATTGTTCTATGGGCTAATTTCACCGAGCTAAATTGTAATTTCAACCTGTCATATGAAGGGCAACAAAAAAGAGAACCTGTTTGTAAAAAGATTTAACCACATCTAGCATATTTCCCACTCCCAAGCCTTGAAGCCTCATTTTCAAAGAAGAAGGGCACATACTTTATTGAACAAAACCTTTGCAAATGAAAAAAAAAAATAGAATTTAGTTTTAAATATGCTCAGTGGCTTTCCCCAAGGCCCAACTATTTCTTGTAATGTTGCCTCCATCTACGAACTTGGTTCCACCATCCTAAGCAAATCCATATATCCCCATGCTTCAGTGAACTCTTGTCAGTCATACTGGGTGAGTAAATCTGGCATGGAAAGTGCGTGTTTCAACCAGATATTCTCTGAATCGAGGTTCGTTGAATCAAGATTCCAATGTATTTTCCAACAATATGAATATTTCTCATAGGCAGGATTAATTTGCTTATCCAGACAAACAGTTTATCGAGCAATTTTGATCTTGACCCAATTGAAAAGTGGGATGAGCTCTGCAATGTCTGAGGCAGGAAAGCTCTTGGAATCAGAGATCAACCCAGTATCAAAGCAAATGTCTTTAAGCAGTAAAATAGAGTTACAAGACATCTAAACTCTTGCCAGAAATGCTTTTGAAATGTGCCAAACTAAACTGAAAGAAACTCTCATCTGTTTTCAGATGCCAGCCCAGGTCAGGCAAAGCACCCACCCTCACTTTCAAACCCAAGTGAAACCTATTGTTATGTAAATAATGAGAGAGAGAGAGACCATGTCCTTCACAACAGGCTCTCCATAGATATGTCATGAACGTGTGCCACCACAAGTCACAAATCAGCTGAACAGAATACTGTATTTCATACCAAACAGGCAAAATTATATACAAAGTAACAATGTAAAACTATGCTAGTCAATGAATGAAGAACAATATTTCAGGTTTTATGTTTAACAAGATAATTAAAATATAAATACACTACACTAAATACAATTAAGATATAAATACACTAACCTGCTGTCCAGCATAGCTTTGAATTAGTATGCCATCCCTTACAGCTTTTAGAACGCTGGTACTCCGAGGGTCTCTCGGCTCAGAAGGTGACTCACACTATAGAAAAAACATAGAAATCCACTTTAAGACATTTCATTTGAATTTGAAAATACAATACTGTAACTTATACTGTATACTTATAATGCATAGTAGAATTGTGGCTCAAAAAGAGGATATACACACTGCTGGACTAAGCAGTATTTTGTTTAGGATCTTATGGCTGGGATAGAGAGAAAGACCAAGACTGACTGTACTTGTGCATGGGGGTTCACCTGCTGCAAGCTATATCAAACTTATCATCACCCAGCAAAAATCAGATATCAGAACTATAACAAACTGTTGGCAGACAACATGTAGCCCCTTTGCTTAAAAACCTCTAAATGTGCTCATTATATTCTCTTGTGCAATTTACACTTGCAAAGTCTTATTTTCATACTAATTCTGTTTTGAAACTCTTCTTAGATGGATATAATAGAATCCATGAACATCACACCAGAAATAAATAACTTCCATATTCCCACTCAGACTAAATCTATGCAAACATGCAAAGCCAATAAAGGGACGTGTGCATACATGTATGAGTGCATTTACAGCACTTTCAGAATAAAGATTATGGTACGATTATGAATTTTGTACATTTTATGGTATTACTTATTACCATGAGATGCAAATATATATAAATACCCAGTACATACACAATTATTTTCCTTTTCAATACACGTAAAAAATTTAATTGTTTTATAGAGCAATACTTTATGCTGGAAGATATAAACTACTGTATTTAAGATTCTGTAACTTTAGCGATAATATAACAGTAGATTTTCATTACTTAATATTCACAACAACAGCAATGAGCAACCACAAATTGTCTTTATTTGGATAATGAAGTACAGTATAGAAGATCTATGCTACTTGGTGTGGCAGATATATAAATACTGCCAGTACAGTACTTAGGCAATGTTAATTGGGCACTTCTTTGTTTAGCTTTTAAATTGGTTAAGAGCAGTACAGTCATTTATTGCACTTGGGAGCTCATTCCATAATATAGAACTCTGTGTATTGAATTTCTGCTTTGGTTAATTCGTACAGAATTAACAAAACAGAATAAATAATAAAAGCAGAACCGCTTACCCACCAAAGCCATAAATGTTAAAACACTGCTGAAAATTCAAAACTCAGCACCATAAAATCATCCGTACAAATGGGGAAACTTTCAATAAGCCACTGGCATTCTGTCCTCATCAATACCACTAGAGATATGGTAGCCCTCGAATAAATTCATGTAAATATCAGGTGTGAGTTTTATCTTAATTTATTATAGTACCACTGGTGCTTTCTCAGAGTCTGAAACCACACTTACATCGTGGCGTATGGATAAGACACTTGCCTGGCGTTTTGTGAGCGCTTTGTCCTGGGATCGTATTCTGGCTGGGAAGGATTTACTGGATGTAAACCCTTAACTGTAGCCTCTGTTTAACATAACAGTAAAATGGGTATCTGGTTGATAAACGATTTGGCGGGGTCGTATTCCGGGTACATAGGATTAAGGACTTGCCCGAAATGCTATGCGTACTAGTGGCTGTACAAGAATGTAAAAACTCTTGTACTGTATATATAAATAAACAATATAATAAATAAATAATGTTTACCTAGGTAAGAGTAAAGCTGTTTATATTTCTTTCTCAAATACCGTATTATGAATGGGTAAATTGATACCAGCCAACAGTTGATATTTCTTAATAAGAGTTGGTTATGTACTGACTGCACTAGTATGTATTTCACCACAAACAATCATTCAGTCAGAATGCTATAGCATCAGTGAGAACGCCTGTGACCGCACAAATATTACAGAAAGGTGTAGTAGTTTCCTAACTCAAAGTTAGGAAAGACTGATTATTAAATATTGTGTTCTTAAACAGATTCTTCCACTTTGCACTTACAAGATAACGTTAGTTCGAGTTTTAGAAAATGGTAACTTAATCCTTTGACGATCTGAATACTCAAATTCAAATGTTTATTCAGGTAAAGTACATAGATACAAGGTGTGATACAAATACTGATGAATTTACTCTAACTCGAGTTAGTTGTATTCAGACACAGCAGGTCAGAGTACAAATGACAGGCTGAACAACCTAGCAAGTTTCCTTCCTATTGGGAAGTGTTGTATATGCCACAATAAACATAAACCAAAAAATTGCTCACCCTCCAATTCGACATGGCGACCTCAAAGTCCTCAAGTCAGCCTCTGGCTTAAACCACCTGCAGTAGGGGCAGGGAGTCTCTTGTCTTAAGAGGTCACAAGCTAGAGATATAAACCACGTGTGGTAGCCGCAGGGAGACACTGTGCTGCTGCAGGAGAGAGATCTGCTGGGGGAGACGTCTCCGGGAGCGTCGCCAGCAGCAGATCACGCCGTCAACACACTCCCTTGTGTCCACGGTTGCCAGATCTGAATGGCTGAACGTCGCGATTACCTGAATTTACCTGAGGGGCCACTAGCACTAGTCAGAATGTCTGGTAATATGTTTATTGTTTGTGATGTGTGTATATGTATGTATTAACACGTTGTACTGAACGGGGTGAGAATAGCTTGAGCTATCTCATCCCTTTGTGTGTATTTTACCTCAATACTTATTTCAATTTCAACTAGCACTAGTAGCCTCAACGAGGACAGGAAGCTCGTGGCTTGTCAAAGGTGTTGTATCATTTGCCTGGATGATTTTTTTCAGCAGTAATTTAAAAATTTAAGTTTTTTTGGGAAGTTACGGTTCGGCGGGTAGGCTGTTCCACTGGTTTATAACCCTGTGGCTTTGTAATAAAAGAAAAACATGAAGAAATCTGTAATAAAATGAGGCACTTATAGCTGGTTTGATTTGTCAGCGTTTTTGTAGTGGCTGGTATTTGCTCCCCTAACTTTTTTTTAATTAGCAAAATTAGGTATGCACAGTAATTATATATGAGATATTACACAGTGTAGATCAAGAACTTCTGAACAAGAACTTAATGCCCGAAACGCTTTGCGTAATAGTGGCTCTAGGCATTGTATGTACTAGCTCTACCTATAAGTCAACCAATCCTTGTAAAAATTTATTGTATGTATGTACCTTACCTAAATAAAATTGTATTGTATTGTATTGTATTGTAACTAGCTATAGGTTCAACTATTTTTACCATCTTACAAGATGGTGTCATACATGGAATTAGGGGAGATAATACCTGCCTTAAGTGTTGTTGTTATAGATTCAGCTACTCGGAACAAGTTCCAAGTAGCACATGCTATCGTGAGCCCGTAACTTACCTAGCACAGAGCGGGGCAAGTAGCACGGGCTATGGTGAGCCCGTAGTAAACTTACCTTAATACAAAAACAAACAGCTGGTTATAAGTTCACCCAATAGTCCCATCTCACAGGATGGTTAGTCATACATGGAATCAGTGCGCCCCTTGAGGGACTTGAAGTAAAGGGGGGTAGAAATAACCTTAGCTACTCTACCCCTTTGAGATGTATTTTTTCTTGTCTCAATAAACATACTTGAACTTGAATCAGGAGAGAAAATACCAGCCTCAATACTAAAACAAATCAACTATGACTAAAAGATGAGAACATAAAATGTAAGAGCAAAATCTGGGTACAGAACAAAGAATATCTTCCAATATTCTTGAGTGTATGAAGTAATTACAGAGCTCAAAGTACCTCACTAATAAGGAATAACAGCAACACAGTTTTATTATTATTATTATTTTCTACCACAGACGTGGCCACACATTTACAATGCTACCCAACATATATACATTTGCTTCTGTCATTCATGGACAGGGTTAGAGATGGTTATTGTTAAACATATAGTTCAGGGGTTTATTGAACAATCAACCACAGAAGGTGAGTCGGTGCTTTTAAAATGCTAAGCTAACCTACATACGTAAATACATAGATACACAGATTTACGTATGCCCTACATAAAGTGTTCGATGTGTCATTTACATAGTGTCATTAATGTGCATTTACAAAGGTGAAATGTAATTCTGATCAGCTTCCATATATACTTTATACACATACATACTCTACACATAGGAGAGTATGTTCCCCAGCTCTTGTTCATATAGTTTACAATTGGAACGTTCTCCATTGCGAGATTCATTACCTGCAGTCACCTGCCACAGATATCGATATCCCAGCCTAATTCTGGCAATTGCAATATCACTGTCTAGCGGGTGTTTTATGCAGCCCGTACATATAATTCTCAGTTTATACATGTCATATAGCTCTTTATAATTGTGCTCTCTGGCCTTTGTGTGTGTCAGTAACTGCTCTTCTGTCTTCCCTCATTTCCTAAAATATTGCGGCTTTAACTCCATGTATGATTAAACATCCTGAGAGATGGAAATATTAGATAAACTTATACCTAGTTTTTGATCTACTGTGTAATCTTTCGTGTAGATTACTTGATTTTACGTTTCTTGCCTGAAACGCTATGCGTACTAGCTCTATCTATAAATCCAACATTATGTTTGTAAATCAACTATGTATATACTTTTCCTGAATAAAAATTTATTTATTTATTTAGAATAGGATAGCAGGACATTGCTGTGTATATATAAGCTTTTTAATAAAAAAAAGTTAAGATTTTGTTTACCGACTGAAATTTTTTTCAGAGCAAAATATTTTAATGCATAGAATACAGTGCATGATTAATAAGTTTTAGTTTAGTTCATTTATTATGCAACCCATACCCATCTTGTGGGCGGTAGTGGAAAGGGTTACAGAGGCACATAATGGGCTCAAGAGACTGAACCCCACAATTCATTTAGCTAAGCAAGTTACAAAATTCAGTATAAGTCGTCACATCATCAATTGGTTCGACCACAAGTACAGTTTCTAAATTAAGCAACTGACATATGTGGTCACAATTGATGTTTGTCCTTCACACGGCCCCACATCCTGTGGGCAGCGGTGGATAGGTTACAATCACTTAGTACCTACAGTTAGCAAACTGGGAATATTTGGCTAAAATTTCTGGTAGCAGATTATTTTGAATTAAATATTTACACATCGTTGGAACACGATTAATGACTATTAATATTATCACTGCAGATATTTGATACAAAAATGCGATAATACGATAACTTACCATAGAACTAGAACGTAAGAACACTAATGTCATGTACTCTTACAAACCCATTGAACTTTACACACATAAATCACAATAGCGTGATACATCAATGGAAACAGATCCACAAGGGCTGGTTAGTCCTTTACCCTCCACTATATCTTCCAGCTCCATCGACTTTGCTAGCGCCATTCAAGTACGACAAATTTACTTCTCAGCGAGACTACAATATGTCATGCAAAAGTAAACAATATATCTCTGAAAGTAATTAATTAGAAAATGCTAAGCTCAGGCTGGTCCAGTTGTCAAGTCCTAATCCTTTCACTCGACAGGTAAATCATAACCCAATCCTGTTTGCTTGTATCCATTATCGTAAGCACATCAGAATTACAAGTAAAACTACTTCTGCCCACTTCCCTTAAAGGAGCCTTTGGGTTACTTTCCATGACATAGCAACTGGTGAGATGTGTTGTTTATAGTAAGACCATAGTAAACTGAGATTTACTTAAGGTACATTACATAATATGTTGAGGTTCTAAACACAAATTTTCATTATCTACAAAATACTTTAAAAGTTGGCCTTGATATAAAGCCATATTTACGTATTGTATTTAGTTTTATTATTAAAAGGTATATAGTCGATGTGGGCATCATTGGGCAGTTGAGCACCATTGATGCTTCCCATTAACTGGGTAGCTAGCAGGCTTTGTCCCCGAATATGGTATATACCATACATATAACTTTTTTTTTACTTTTGTTGATTAGAATGTATGTTACCTCTTCCCAATGAGGAACAGCTATGTATGATTTTCTATGAGCAAGATACATATTGTAGTGGAAGTCAACAAAATTAGGTAAAGGCCAAAGGTACAAATATACTTTGCCAATCAAGCTGAAATAAAACAAAGGGATCAGAGCAATTTTATTAGAAAAGTGTGGGAATGTTGAAGACAAAATTAAATCGTGAATGTCAATCCTTAAGTACCAAATGCAGAATACTTTATATTAACATAAGTTAATAAAAGACTAAATATATTTAGAATTAAGAGATAAAATTCAATCATGTATTCAGCAACTTGGAAATATATGTTTGTCATCCTTATGCTTAAAAGTAAATAATGATGTCGCATGTTGGCCATGGAATAGCATTCAATCTATTCCATGTTCACCGGCTCACCACGGTGAGGTCTGCGACTACGAGCCGGACCAGGGTAACTCGTCCGAGAGAATCCTACAAGAAGGAAATCCTTCATGAAGGAACTCTCTCGTTGCGTTGAACCCTAAACAACGCACCAAGGGTTACTTCGGGATATCTAGTAATGGCAAGACCATCACTAGACATCGCTCACCAATAGCAAGCTAATGGTGATATGTCGACGACCACACACAAGGAGTGGCAAATAAAAAAAGGGAATAGGAAAAGGGAAAAGGAAATGGGGGAAATGAGGATAAAGGAAGTCTTGTGGACGGCCTGGTGAATAGTAGGCTCGTCACTTGAACTGTTCATGTACAGTTTTTGAATTGTTTAGTCCATCCACAGGAATGTTCCATTCACAGTATTATACTGCAACGTCCTGGATAAGACTATGCTAGACAATTTTGGACAGAGTCCACACAAAAAAATACCTGTAGAGTTCCATGGAGAAGCCTATGATAGTTTGGCACAGTCTATTCCTTGGAAAACATGGACAGAGTCCACAAAAAGAAGCCAGATGAGTTTTCTTGAGAATCCAAAATAGTTCAGCTGTCAAATCCTTGGGGAACACGAGTAGTCCACAAAAAATAAACCAGATGAATTCTTTTGAAAATCGGACGATAGTTTGGCAATTTGAAAAGTCCAATCCTTGGGAAATATGGACAGAGTCCATAAAAGGAAGCCAGATTAGTTCTCTTGAGAATCGTATGATAGTTTACCAGTCTATTCGTTGAGAAATATGCATAGTCCTGAAAAAGAAGACGATTGAGTTATCCTGTGAATCCTATGATATTTTGGCAGAGTCCAATCCTTGGGCAACGTGGACAAAGTCCACAAAATGAAGGCTGATGAGTTCTCTTGACATTCCAATGATAGTTATGACAGTCAAATCCTTGGGAAAAATTGATAGTCCTGAAAAAAGAAGCCAGATGAGTTCTCCTGTGAATCCAGTGATATTTTGGCCGAGTCCAATTCTTGGGGAACGTATACAAAGTCCACAAAATGAAGGCAGATGAGTTCTCGTGACATTCCAATGACAGTTTGGCAAAGTCCAATTCTTGAGAAACATGGATAGTCCTGAACATGAAGCCAGATGAGTTCTCTTGAGAATCTAATGATAATTTGGATGAGTCCAATCCTTGGGCAACATGGACAGAGTCCAGAAAAGGAAGCCAGATTAGTTCTCTTGAGAACCGTATGATAGTTTACCAGTCTATTCGTTGGGAAACATGCATAGTCCTGAAAAAGAAGCCAGATGATTTTCCTGTGAATCCAATTATATTTTGGCTGAGTTCAATCCTTGGGCAACGTGGACAAAGTCCACAAAATGAAGGCAGATGAGTTTTCTTGTGAATCCAATGATATTTTGGCAAAGTTCAATCCTCGTGAAATAGGAACAGTCCACAAAAGGAAGTCAGATGAGTTCTCGTGACATTCCAATGCTAGTTTAGCAGTCCAATCCTTGAGAAACATGGATAGTCCCGAAAGAGAAGCCAGATGAGTTCTCTTGATAATCCAATGATAGTTTGGCTGTGTCCAAGCCTTGGAAGCCTTACCTTATCCAGCGATGATTTCGGGGCTTAACGTCCTTGCGGCTCGGTCTTGGACCGGGCCTCCTCGTTGCTGGATGGTCAACCAGTGTTGGACGCGGCTGCTTGCAGCCTGACGTATGAATCACAGAATCACATATGACATTCCAGGGACAGAGTCCACAAAAGAAAGCCAGACGAGTTCTCTTGACTTTCCAATGATAGTTTGGACGAGTCCAATCTGTTGGAAACATGGGCAGAGTCCATAAAATGAAGCCAGATGGGTTCTCTTGAGAATTCCATGATATTTTGGCATAGTCCAATCCTTGAGCAACGTGGATAAAGTCCACAAATTGAAGGTAGATGAGTTCTCCTGTGAATCTAATGATATTTTGGAAGAGTCCAATCCTTGGGAAATAGGGACAGAGTCCACAAACTTGAGAAACATGGATAATCCTGAAAAAGAAGCCAGATGAGTTCTCTTGAGAATCCAATGATAGTCTGGACGAGTCCAATCCGTTGGAAACATGGACAGAGTCCACAAAAGGAAGCCAGATGAGTTCTCTTGACAATTCAATATGAGGCTCTTGAAATATAGTGGCAGAGTCAATTGTCAATTCTTTGGGAAAGAGCTTGGACATAGTCCACTCTAGGACGCACCTACACTTTCGACACTAATCTCAGAATCCGTAGTTTTTTTTTTTGAGATATATACAAGTTGTTACATTCTTGTACAGCCACTAGTACGCGTAGCGTTTCGGGCAGGTCCCTGGAATACGATCCCCTGCCGCGAAGAATCGTTTTTTCATCCAAGTACACATTTTACTGTTGCGTTAAACAGAGGCTACAGTTAAGGAATTGCGCCCAGTAAATCCTCCCCGGCCAGGATACGAACCCATGACATAGCGCTCGCGGAACGCCAGGCGACTGTCTTACCACTACACCACGGAGACTGTATTGTTGGCAGTTATAGTTATTGTTGGCAATACTGTATAGTTATTGTTGGCAACTTCATTGTCTGAAAAGGAATTCGGACACCAAGTCCATCAGAATTAAGAAACCTGGGGGAAAAGCCCAGGATGAAGCAATATAAACCTCTACCTCTACCATATAAACTATTTAAATTTAACATTATTAGCAAATATTTAACCCTATTTTCTACATTTATTGATTCTTATAATACTATCTGATCTCTAGATCGTTGCACACATTATAAATTATGAATATATGTAATTTTATTCAAGTCACCTGGTCATTGTGCCTTCTGCTTCAGAGTCACCTACGATTCTCTATCACTTTCTGAACTCCCAAGGGTACGTAAAACCTGAGCCTCCAATAATTACAGCAAATCTGCAAATATGAAATTCGGTCAAACATTTTCACGCAGTTCACTAAAATTCTGTGTAGTTTTATAAACGTTTAGCAGAAAACTTGTATATTTGACTACCATTTAATAATATATATTACTAAAAGTTGACAACATTTGTAAAATTGACAAGAAACTAGCTGTACTTATACTTTAAATGTAAAACATTTAAAAAAATCCAGAGCTATATTAAGTTTGATATAAAATCATTTGTGCTAGAATTAAATATTGTTTAGTGAACAATTATTAAATTTACTTGTTTGAGAAAGATCAATCATCGATAAATATTTTCTGCTGTAGTGAGAACAATTTAAATAGGAAAAGATGTGAGGAATAATTATTACAAGGATGAATAAGTTGTATGGAAAAACAACTTATTAGATTAAAAAAAATATTATATATAAACTAGTTGAGCTGAAAGAAAAACACTTATAATAATAATAATAATAATAATAATAAAATTTTTTGAGAATTTGAATTTGAATTTGAATTTTTTGAGAATTTTTGAGAATTTAAACTTATGTTTAAGAGAAATAGTGCAGTAAACAGCCATTGTAAATTGTCATAAACAAGAGTATAAAAAATAAAAAATAATAAATTATAGCTAAATGCAATTAAGATTCACAAAAATTTATTCAGCGTGATTAGGCTGATTAATTTTATACACAATTTGCTGAAAAGTATGCAATTATACAATTAAGCTGTAAAAAAGAAAAATGTCATAAAGAAATAAGTTGTTTGGAAAAATCCAATTTGAATGCGGATAACAATGTCAAAAATAATTTGAGGAGTAAGAATAATAATCATGCTTAAGAAAAACATTAGTCAATATAAATATCATAGGTTATGCGTAACAATTACTGAAAATGACATTATTAGGCTGAAAAATTAAAAGCAATTACACAAAAATTTATACACCATTTTTAAGTAATTAAGATGAAAAGCAAAATTTTATAAATAGGCTGTAAGATAAGCATTATATAATAAACCTGTAATTATAGGACCTATACAAACTGGTTGTAAGGAAAACACTAAATATACACACAAGTACAAGTACACCCTTTTTAAGTAATTAAGATGAAAAACAAAATTTTATAAATAGGCTGTAAGATAAGCATTATATAATTAACCTGTAATTATAGGACCTATACAAACTGGTTGTAAGGAAAACACTAAATATACACACAAGTACAAGTAAATCTATTTGGATAGGCTGTAAGAAAAGTTATTTATCTGTAAGGAAAGTATTCATATAAATATGTTGAAAAATAGGTTATTCATATAAATAGGTTATTAATACACTGCAAAGGAAAATAATTATATACATTGTCTATTTAGAAAGCAATATGAGGACTATAATGGACAAAATCAATAAACCACTAAAATAATACAAAATCACTTCGTAAGGGGAAAAACATTTGGAATGCAAGAAAATATTAAAAAAAAACACATAGGCTGTAAAGGAACAAATTATGCTGCTAAGAAAATACTTTCATTATTAGTGTAAAGAAAAATCTCAAAACCATTTAGTATAAATTGTATAAAAAAATGATTGTGTAAAAAATTAATTACAAGAAAATAATGTAAACTCTCTGGGTTACCTAGAGCACAGGCGTGCACCAGGACTACCCAGAGTAAAGACGTGCCCAGGATAAAGGCATACTTCAGGACTACTTGGGGTCAAAGTGACCCCACACGGCAACTTAAGGTAAAGTCGTGGGCTCAGACTACCTGGGGTAAAGGTGTATCCAGGACTATCCATCCGGGGTAATGAAATACCCCAGTACTGCCCAGGGTAAAGTCGTGCTCCCGGACTACCTGGGGTAACGGTGTATCCAGGTAATGAAATACCCCAGTACTGCCCAGGGTAAAGTTGTGCCCCCGGACTACCTGGGGTAAAGGTGTATCCAGGACTATCCATCCAGGGTAATGAAATACCCCAGTACTGCCCAGAGTAAAGTCGTGCCCTCGGACTACCTGGGGTAAAGGTGTATCCAGGACTATCCGTCCGGGGTAATGAAATGCCTCAATACTGCCCAGGGTAAAGGCATACCCCTGGACTACCTGGGATAAAGGCGTGCTCAGGACTATCCAGAGTAATCAAGAGGCTTTGCAAAAATAATACCAGTTGCAAATTATTATAAACCTACCAAACGAGTTTTAAGATTTCCCACATAAAAAAATATAAACAAGATTAATTTAATACTGTATATTCACTACCCATTCTACAAAACCATAAACTGTAGATAAACAAATTATTTGAAATATAAACAACTTCATAATGATTACAAAATACATATCACAACCAAAATCTTGTGGCACTTAGACCAACAAGTTGCTGATCGTGTACTCACCTATACCAGCTGTTTTTGCACCAACTGGGGACATACCAACAGTTGGTACTCACCTATACCAACTGTTTTTGCACGAACTAGGCACCAGCTCCAGTGTCTTTCTCCTAAATTTCGACTAACAGAAGTAGTCGACCCACTCTCATACCTATTTTTGAATCCTTTCATAGTCGGTCTCCACTATCTTCTTTAAAGTTTGTTCTCAATTTACCATCCAACAGTTGAGAAGATAAGACAAGGATGAGGCAATTAATCTGGAAAGAAATCATGAAAAATTAAAATATTATTTTGGCTACCAAATCTCGCAATGACAAATTTAAGACATTTTCTTGAAAATAATAGATCTTAAATTTGCAATTAATTAAATTTCAGTATTTTTTATTTTTACAGTATTTTAACTTTATACTGAAAGTGCATTTTTGCCTAAGGCAAATACATTTTTAAGTATTGGTATTTATTTAAGTATTGGTATTTAACTATTGGTATATTTTAAGTATATTACGGTATTGGCATCTTTGCCAATTCGTGCATTTTAAAGGTTGCTCCAGTAAATCACCTCGTCTTGAGGTGATTTACTAGGTGATTGGTAGCGTCTGGAGTTATCCTTATCTTATAAGAGATTAAGGCATCGGATTCTATAAATGGTTTGATTGTACAGCGGGATCTTTGCTCTAGAATATATTCATATATCGTTCTACACCAGTTTTCTCAATTGCTGTACTGGTAGGTGCAGTACAGGGGACGAACAGTAACGAAACGATAATGCGAGTTGGCGAAACTCGCCCTCATAATGCGTAGGGGGGGGGGGGGGAAGGATATAAGGGGTGGAGGAGGGGGGAGATGAGGGGTGGGGGTGAGGAGGTAATGTGGGTTGTGTGAGGGGGTATTATGCGTGGTGTGAAGTGGAGGGGTGAGGCGAGATTTTTTTTTTTTGGGGGGGGGGGGGGGGTTGAGGCAGGCGGGAGGGGGGGTTGAGGCAGGCGGGAGGGGGGGGGGTTGAGGCAGGCGGGAGGGGGGATTGAGGCAGGCGGGAGGGGCGTGATGCAGGCGGGAGGGGCATGATGCAGGCGAAAGGGGGTTGAGGCAGGCGGGAGTGGCGTGATGCAGAAGGGAGGGGGGGGGGGTTGAGGCAGGCGGGAGTGGCGTGATGCAGAAGGGAGGGGGGGGGGGGTTGAGGCAGGCGGGAGTGGCGTGATGCAGAAGGGAGGGGGGGGGTTGAGGCATGCGGGAGTGGCGTGATGCAGAAGGGAGGGGGGGGGTTGAGGAAGGCGGGAGTGGCGTGATGCAGAAGGGAGGGGGGGGGGTTGAGGCAGGCGGGAGTGGCGTGATGCAGAAGGGAGGGGGGGGTTGAGGCAGGCGGGAGTGGCGTGATGCAGAAGGGAGGGGGGGGGGGTTGAGGCAGGCGGGAGTGGCGTGATGCAGAAGGGAGGGGGGTGTTGAGGCAGGCGGGAGTGGCGTGATGTAGAAGGGAGGGGGGGGTTGAGGCAGGCGGGAGTGGCGTGATGCAGAAGGGAGGGGGGGGTTGAGGCAGGCGGGAGTGGCGTGATGCAGAAGGGAGGGGGGGGGGTTGAGGCAGGCGGGAGTGGCGTGATGTAGAAGGGAGGGGGGGGGGGGTTGAGGCAGGCGGGAGGGGGGGTTGAGGCAGGCGGGAGGGGGGGTTGAGGCAGGCGGGAGGGGGGGGTTGAGGCAGGCGGGAGGGGGGGTTGAGGTAGGCGGGAGGGAGGGGGGGGTTGAGGTAGGCGGGAGGGGGGGGGGTTGAGGCAGGCGGGAGGGGGGGGGGGTTGAGGCAGGCGGGAGGGGCGTGATGCAGAAGGGAGGGGGGTTGAGGCAGGCGGGAGGGGGGGGGTTGAGGCAGGCTGGAGGGGGGTTGAGGCAGGCTGGAGGGGGGTTGAGGCAGGCGGGAGAGGGGGTTGAGGCAGGCGGGAGGGGGGTTGAGGCAGGCGAGAGGAGGGGTTGAGGCAGGCGAGAGGAGGGGTTGAGGCAGGCGGGAGAGGGGGATGAGGCAGGCGGGAGGGGCGTGATGCAGGCGAGAGGGGGTGTGATGCAGGCGGGAGGGGGCGTGATGCAGGCGGGAGGGGGCGTGATGCAGGCGGGAGGGGGCGTGATGCAGGCGGGAGGGGGGTGATGCAGGCGGGAAGGGGGTGATGCAGGCGGGAAGGGGGTGATGCAGGCGGGAAGGGGGTGATGCAGGCGGGAAGGGGGTGATGCAGGCGGGAAGGGGGTGATGCAGGCGGGAAGGGGGTGATGCAGGCGGGAAGGGGGTGATGCAGGCGGGAAGGGGGTGATGCAGGCGGGAAGGGGGTGATGCAGGCGGGAAGGGGGTGATGCAGGCGGGAAGGGGGTGATGCAGGCGGGAAGGGCGTGATGCAGGCGGGAAGGGCGTGATGCAGGCGGGAAGGGGGTGATGCAGGCGGGAGGGGGGGGTGATGGAGGCGGGAGGGGGGGGGGTGATGGAGGCGGGAGGGGGGGGGTGATGGAGGCGGGAGGATCAGGGGCGTGAAGCAGGCGTAACGGGGAAAGGAAATAATGTGGGCTGATTACATTTCATGACAACACATATAAAAACATATAACCTAAAACAAAAATCAAAATCACACCCAGCAAAAAAATGCCAAAATTCAGAATCCCCAGGAGCACAACTCACCCCTTCGGAAGATCAACGTAGACTGCCGCCGGGCGTCGCCGCGCCCGTTTTTTATGCTTCCCGCCCGCCGCAGTGTCCTGACACACACACACACCCTGTCTTCCCTCTTATATATCCTTACAAACAATTGTCTAAAGAACATTAATTTATTTTTCTCTGTTGCCAGAATAGATAACCAGAATAGGAGTTTTGTCGCAAGGGAAAAAGATCAGAAACTTAAATATTTGTTTGGCTAAGTAAGGTGCAATACTGTTGCAAACTGCTACAATTTCCGTGACAACTACGCTTTATTTATTTATATATAAGAAGGTACATTGAGTTGTGAGAGTACATAATATTGGTGTTTGAGCATTACATTCTTGCAAAGCATACCGATTCGGGCAAAACCTTACGCCAGAGATATTTGCTACTATGGAAAAAAAGTCATGACTAGGCTGCTGTTTTTTTCTGATTAGGTTACATCCATTTCTTGCAATATAACTTGTTCAGATCTTGCCCTTATATTTTTTAAACATTTTGCCACATCAAGTGGGAAGAAAGCTATGCCACGGGTATGGCACAACATGTGGAAGGCATGCTGTGGCAGGGAAAAAAGCATGCTGTGGCAGGAAAAAAAGCATGCTGTGGCAGGGAAAAAGGCTTGCTGTGGCAGGGAAGACATACTATGGCATTGGTTATGTATGCCACAGCATGTGGAAGGTATGTCACAGAGAGGAATTTAATGCCACACCAAGAGAAATGTATGCCCTGACGCGTTTAAGGAATTCCACAGCAGGAAAAGGCATACCGCAGGAAGAAAAAGACGAGTTTCAAAACAGTAGTCATTCCGCAGCACATTTTAGGCTTGCCACGACAGGGTAATAAATGTAACACCAAGTGAAAAGCATGCCACAGAAGTGCAGAGGCATGGCACAGCATGGGGAAAGGCATGCCACTTTTGGGAAAAGACGCCATTGCAAAACGAAGAAAATGAGATTCTCTTTAATGACGACAAAATGTGTATTTCACATCTTAATCTTCCCTTCAAAGTTGTTCATATCGTTCATTATCTTGTACAAATATAGACTGTGTGTCTTACGAGCTGCGTAGCGATATCAAACCTTAAGTAATATATATTTTACTCACCAGTCAAGGGGAGTGGTTTAAATTTTCAGGAGAGGAGCAATATTTTTCTGAGCCTAGTCTGACCGACACAGCCTAAAGTCGCTGCTGAATTTTTCTACCATGTGGCAATATATGATAGCTTCTTATGTTTATTTGAACACACACACACACATTATATATATAATAATTACTCAATTGTTATATATAATTACTCGATTTCCCGCTAGAAAGGCCTGGGACTCATGTCCCTCTTCAAATCATGCTTATAATATGAATAATTTTTGCATAACTATCTACGGATAATCCTTTACTTTAGCGGACGGGCGGGGCAGTCATCTCTGTAAGGGTGACCAGCGCCCATCAACTTAGTGGGAAGCTTTGCTTCATTGCTTTGTCCAGGGCCTACATTGCTGTTAAGACCGCCCTCTGCGTGTTGGGAGACGTCTTGAATCTAATATATGCAAGTCGAGTTACTGATGCTAACCAAGGTATACCAGGAAACGCCTAATTCAATCATGTTAGCTATTTATTTTTTTATTTTTCTGGGAGTAGGCTAATTGAAACTCTCGTAGGGGAATAAATAAACTTGAACCACAGGAATAAGATAAATGGATTAACAGGAATTTAGCATTTGTTGGTAAGAAACCCAAACACACAGTAAATAAATATAAACACAAATGTTGATTAACTAAATGTATAAAATATTTAAACCACAGGGGTAAGATAAATGAGTTAACATGAATTTAGCATTTGTTGGTAAGAAAACCAAATAAAAACCAATAGGTAACAGGATGTAGGGGCCTGGTGGTCTCCCTGGATAACGACGTGATCAGGCGTTAGGGCTGAATAGTTAAGCATACAGATAGGCTACTAACAAAGGCAGATGCCTGACCTGAGCACTCAAGTGGAACACTGAGAAGAAATAACACAGTTAAGAAAACTCCACAAGAGGGATAGCCAGCGGCTATTAGCGTGAGTGGACTTAAGCAACGTCCAGTGTGTTTACGCATCGCCTGTGTGGACTTAAGCAAAGTCCAATGTGTTTGCTCAAGGCGCACTAACATGAGGCGTACATAAACCTAGGACTTTAACAGAGAGCGCACGTTAAGTGTTGAGCACGCTAGACCAGGAATGTTTAATGTGAGCGCCTTCATTGACAGACATCCAACATAACCTACTACATAAAATATTGTCTGCTGCTGGGTAGGGGTCCGGCGTAGGCCCCACCGCCAGGAGGCCATGATGCGGAGCTCCCAACTCGCAGGACAGCCAGGGGCTGACTGGTGGCCCCGCTTCTAGGACGGATGAGCGAAGGAAATTTGAACAGAGGCGCCTCGCCCATACATAGCTTAGCCTTCCTGCAGGATGCCTGTGGTCAGCGATACTCCAAGGGGTGGTTGCTCGTGGCGTAGACGGCTTCCCTTCCTTCCGGCGGCGAGATGAGTCAGCTAGAGGTAGGCCCTGTGATATGACGACATACTCGTTGGAAGAGGGATCACTACGTCCTTTAACCTCAGTGTATACCTGTCATCGACCTAGCGTGTGGCGTTCTGCATTTTAGGGTGCGTCGTGTCCAAGGTCATGCTCCTGTAAGAGTGAAATGCAAAGAGTAAAGGCGAACAAACCACAACAAATAAACGACAAAAAGCGACTGTTTGTGCAGGTACCAACCAACAACACACCTCTAACTGGACCCCAAATTGAAAAACCTGTGACACCCATCACAACGCGCAAGTTCAGGTCATTATAGTCTATGGAGAGTAGTCAAATATGACCACACCCTCTTCAACAAGACTGCCAACGAACTAGCCTGACCAGTGGCTTTGCAAAATGAAAGAACACCAATGTATCTTATTGTATGCAAATAAATAAATAAATATACTATTAGTGGCCAACAGCTTTCCACGGTGATTGCAACTTATCCGCCGGTGCCCTCGGGGGGGGGGTTCAGGATAAACATGTCATTTGTTACACTAGCTTACCACTTATGTAAGTTGCTTAGCTTAGAGACTATATTTGTGGTTGGTATCGAACCCATTGATGATGCAAAAATATACACAATTTTTTTTAACTAGCTTATCAAGACTGAAACAGGCTTAGCTAAATTAATTTTGGAGTTCAATTCCTGAGCCCATTATGTCCCTCTATAACCCTTTCCACTACCGCCCACAAGATGGACATGGGGTGCTCAATAAATGAACTAAACTAGCTAGCACCACCATCAGTGATGGAAATCACCCTCGTACCTCCACCTCAAAAGTATGGTGTCGTAGTTGTTGTTGTTTAAGATTCAACTACTGGGAACTAAACGTGCCAAGTAGCACGGGCTATGGTGAGCCCGTAGTGGCCTTACCTGGCACAGGAGCGGGGCTGTAACTGTGTGTGTCGTAGTTGGTGGGTGAAGCAGTTATTAACCCGTCCTCGACTCAAGTCCATTACATCCAGCGGTCGACCCCACAGACGCATTCAGAAATTTTTACATGCTGTTCATTCAAAACGGGAATTTTCTCAAATATAAATTAATATTACAATATATTAACATATTGTGCATATATAGACATAGTTTGGAGCGACTGACAAAGGAGAAAAACAAAAAACAACGACATCGAAGGCTGCAAACTCTGTGGAGTATTCAGCGACATTTAAGGCCTGCCGATACTAAGACGCGTTCTCTAGGTGACCAGATGTCATCACAGAAAACTAAATAACTCTAACGGATAGACTAGCGGAAAAAGAGGGCTAAATGGACCGGACCACCAGCAAACCAGGCTCACCTGCTAGCTTGCAGACCAATACAAGCAAATATCCCCCTAAATGAAAACGCGAAGATCGTCTCCATTGGGAGGGTTAGCAGCCGATTACGACACGACTAAGCTCATCAAGAGAACACTTGGATACAAATACAAATCCACACCATTCGAGGATGATGTAGAATGAAAAATATCAACTACTGAGCCATTCCTGCGTTCTTGGTTCTTCGAAGCATGGACGGAACTTGCTTGGTGCTCCAGTGGATTGTGTTGACTACCTCGATAAATTAGCCAGCAGCTGGGTTAAGCCCTGACATTTTTTTTTATCTCACACTGCATAAAATGCTCCTCTACCTACTTCAAACCTCACTCTCACTGGGGCACTTTTCCCATATGATGTTGAACTGTATTAAATCAGCACGTCATCGATAAAGAAACTAATTGGCAAGGAGGAGGATCTAAGTATTTCCTATGTAGGGAAGTTAGGTAAGCTTGAAGCAAATCTAGTATTTTTGAACAGACCACACACTAGAAGGTGAAGGGACGACGACGTTTCGGTCCGTCCTGGACCATTCTCAAGTCGATTCGCCTGCAAATCTAGTATGCCTAACCATTGAAAATTTTGAACACAGAACGCTACTCAATAGTGCTCATAAACTAAAAGATTTGGGAGGGTATAATAAACTTTAAATCTCCTCAGACCTCATAGTAGAACAGCCCCCCCCCCCAAAAAAAAAGAGTGCTAAGAGACAAACTAAAGGAGTCAAGAAACATAGAAGAGTACAAAGGCCAGGTGGAACTAACCATATATATATCTGGGACGACAAGCAGGCACAAAATTAGAGTGACAATGTATGGAATAGGGAGAAAATCCGTAGGAGCAGTGATGAGGGTTCGAACCTATGCAGTGGATGTTGCCACGAATACGTTTCTAGCGACTAGGCCCCGACATGGTAAAAGGATTGCAACCTGGAGTTCTACTGAACCCACAAGGATTTCCTGAGGCTTCTACTGAAGCCGGAACAGGATTTTTCACACAATCCCCCCCATGTACTCTGGCTCTGTCATCTAGGACTTGTTCTACCTCTGACGCTCCTCTTTCAATACGCATTGAATATTTTCTCATTGATGTAGTCACATTAGTGTGATTAATCTCTGTGTATGGAATAGTGTTGAGAAGAATGCATGAGCAATCTCTTAGTCCCCTAGGAACAACGTCAGGAAATGTCTCCTGAAGCTCACATCAAAAGAATAACATCAGCGACATATGCAAGGCTGGCTAACATCAGGACACCCTTCAAGAACCTGTGTAAAGAATCCTTCAGAACCTTGTATACCACATATGTAACACCAATCCTGGATTATGCGGCCCCAGCATGGAGCCCTTACCTTGTCAAGCACAAGACGAAGCTGGAAAAAGTTCAAAGGTATGCCACTAGGCTAATCCCAGAACTAAGAGACATGAGTTACGAGGAAAGGCTGCGTAAATTGCACCTCACTTTTCTGAAAGACAGTAGAGCTCAGGGAGACGTGATCACTACCTACACAATTCTCAGAGGAATTGACAGGGCTTACATGGGTAGATAAAGATAAACTGTTTAACACGGGAGGTACGCGAACAAGGGGACACAGGTGGAAACTGAGTACCCAAATGAGCCACAGGGACGTTAGAAAGAACTTTTCCAGTGTCAGAGTAGTTAACAGATATAATACATTAGGCAGTGATGTAGTGGAGGCTGACTCCATACACAGTTTCAAATGTAGATATGATAGAGCCCAGTAGGCTCAGGAACCTGTACACCAGTTGATTGACAGTTGAGAGGCGGGACCAAAGAGCCAAAGCTCAACCCCCGCAAGCACTACTAGGAGAGTACGAGTACAGACGCTACACCACCAACACTGACGCAACAGAAGCTGATGAGTGTGTCCATAGCCGCTAACAACAGCTATTTGAACTGATCCTATTAAATATGTTTTTCCTGCTCGAAACCCTTTGCGTAATAGTGGCTTTAGGCTTTGTATGTACTAGCTCTATCTATAAATCCATCAATGTTTGTATCTCACCTTGTATGTATGTACTTTACCTGAATAAACATTTGATTTGATTTGATTAAAACAAAACAAAACCTTAAACAAATGGAAAAGTCTAATATATAATGAAGTTATAACATATGAAAAAAATTTAAAATATATGAAAGACCAATAATACATTGTTGAGTATTACATCAAATGTTTTTGATTGGGTTAAAAATATATACAAATTAATTGAGTTCTTTGAGAGAAAGAAAACAATTAAAAAGTATTTAAAGGTACTTTTACCTTGACTATGATTTGATTACAAGTCTTCTGATGATTAATGTGAGAATGGCATTTCTCTGGAACGAATTCAATGTTTGCTGGAGGATATTTTCCCTTGCTCAGGAAGGAGACTCCTACTTCGATAGGAGTATTTTTCCCTACCTTTGTAGGATATTCCATCTTAATTGGCAGATATTGTCCTTTAGCTTGGAGAATATTACGGGCTCACCATAGCCCGTGCTACTCGGAACTTTATTTCAGGTAGCGAATCTTTAACAACAACAACATTGGAAAATATTCTCTTTTGCTGAATAAGATGGCGTCGCTATTCCGAAAACCTCAATTCCTAGAAACAAAAATGTTGACAATATTTGTATAGAATTATTCTGTACGAAGTTTTGTTATATCATTTATTTTCACGAATATATTTTTACCTTGTTAAATATTAGTCCGAAAAGTTGACATTTTTGTTACATTGAGCAAATGTTTTGTATATTTTTTTCATGTGTTTTAATTAGAAAAGTGGCATGAGTGTTTTAATTTGATCTACAATAATGGTATTAGGATGGACGTTGTACATATATATTTATTTCTGTTTGAAGAACTCTCCGGGCGCTGCAGAATTTGTGGCTTGAGGTAAATATGTAACCACATATGTATTGCATATTTGCATGCACAAAATATTCAGGTATCATTGCATTATGTTGTGCACTGATATCTACCATGCATGCATATATGCATGTGTATTCCCGTGTATGTGTGTGAGAAATTAAGGCTACACACATTTACATATAAACACACACACTAACATGTAAACACACACACACACACACACACACACACACACACACACACACACACACACACACACACACACACACACACACACACACACACACACACACACACTCACACACACACACACACACACACACACACACACACACACACTCACACACTTTGGGAAGACGGGACACCCAGAGCGTAGCTCTCCTCCTGTAACTACACTTAGGTAATTACACTTAGGTAATTACACACACACACACACACACACGCAC
The DNA here is from genome assembly GCF_040958095.1 of Procambarus clarkii. NCBI lineage: Eukaryota > Metazoa > Arthropoda > Malacostraca > Decapoda > Cambaridae > Procambarus > Procambarus clarkii. Next base: position 19,956,228 of record NC_091207.1, on the reverse strand, counting down.
GCGCGCGCATATGCAGCTATGATCTGCACATTACACTTATTTAATCTGAGATAGCAGATATTTAGAATAAATGAAATTATTAGAGGATTACTAGAAGCAAGTGTAGAATTACTATGTAGCACATCTACGAACCAGGAGGACAGGAATAGTAGTTTGAATAGAGGAAACGAAGGGAAGGAACGATGCCCAACCACTTCCACCCTCGGGGATCGAACCCCGACCCTGCAAGAATCGAGGGCGTCACTCTACCGAGCAGTCCAATATTCAGTGGAAGAGTTAAGAGCAGTATTATTCCAGGTTCCGGGAATTGTAAGGTTATTATTGGGACATAATAATTAATGTGACACATTATTTATAAATAGTTAATGTGAGAGGAGAAGGAGGCAGGGAATTATCAGGGGAAAGCGCCAAGCCATTACGACTATATAGCACTGGGAAGGGATAAGGATACAGATATGGGATGGGACGAGGGGAAGGAAGGGTGCCCAACCACTTTATGACATGTTGTCATAAAGCTCATGTTGTATGATGGAATGGGACACCCCCCCCCCATGACCCATTCATCAATTTTAACGTAATGTGCATTTAAAATAGGTTTGTTTTCATATATAAGTTAATATTATAATATATTCAAGTTACATGTATAGTTTGGCGTAGGTTAGGTGTTTGGGTTCTGTTGACGATTGTTTGTTAATTAAAGAACGTGGGTAAATTATTTATAACCCATCCGTGACTGAAGTCCATTCCATCCAGCGGTCGACCCCACAGACGCATTCATAATTTTTTACATGCTGTTCATTCAAAACAGGAATTTTCTCAAATATAAATTAATATTATAATATATTGTGCACATATAGGCATAGGTTAGGTTAGGTGTTTAGGTTCTGTTGGCGATTATTTGTATTTGTAGTACGAGGGTGAAGCATTTATAGCGTTGTGGTTCGAACAAAAGTCGTCAGTGAAGCACTTGTTCCGGAAGTGTTCGAACGTCATCACTTGTGAGTCATCTTGGGTCTCTGTTTGGAGGACGGGCTGGCATTAACCAGCCCGTCCTCCAAACAAAGACCCAAAAGTGTTTCCATCCACCCGCCAAACCCCCGCTGTTTATGAATGAAAACGGTTTACACACGACTCACAACTGCTGACGTCCGAACACTTCCGGAACAAGTGCTTCGCTGACGACTTTTGTCCGAACTACAACGTTGTAAATGCTTCACCCACGTACTACAAATACAAATAATCGCTAACAGAACCTAAACACCTAACCTAGCCTATGCCTATATATGGACAATATACTAATATATTATAATATTAATTTATATTTGAGAAAATTCCTGTTTTGAATGAACAGCCTGTAAAAATTTCTGAATGCGTCTGTGGGGTCGACCGCTGGATGGAATAGACTTGAGTCGAAAACGGGTTGCTTAACGCAGCCCTTACGTCCCCTATATATGAATGAAAAATATTTTAAGCTGAGTAATTTAAATATATATACATTAAAGACTTTCCCGCTTCTTGGTGTATATACACTAATAGTTTACTTAAGTAGTACTGAACTATACAAATTACTAGAGTACACTTGCTGGTTTTTCAGTAAGCTATTGTAAACTATGGCCTTATTATGCAGGCGATGAGTCACAATAACGTGGCTAAAGTATGTTGACCAGACCACACACTAGAAGGTGAAGGGACGACGACGTTTCGGTCCGTCCTGGACCATTCTCAAGTCGATGGAGAATATGGCCTTATTAGCCATAATAAGCCCAAAATCCAGCAAATCGAACCTCATTTATGGAGACTCACTTCGAGGGGAACGTTATACTTCTCGGTAAGTTCACCGAGAGTTCAATTTTGTTTACACGAGAAGTTACAGGAATAGTCAGCTTCTGACTCCTCTTAGCAGGCTGAGAGGTTTCCCTTCCCATAGCTCATGGGAACTGGCTACCTCCAATCGGTACCCAGTTACGGCTGGGTGAACAGTTAAGGATTGGCGCCCAGACAATCCTTCATGGACAGCACTCTCGAATTCAGACGAAATTACTCGCGAAGAGTGGGTGAGTGTGTTACGACTGTAACTAATGTAATTATTGTAATGAACTGTAATTATGAAGTGCTAAAGTATATTGGATGGCTGGTCAGTAGGTTGTTGTGTGACTGCCTTAATCCTTCCTCAGAGAGAGAGAGAGAGAGAGAGAGAGAGAGAGAGAGAGAGAGAGAGAGAGAGAGAGAGAGAGAGAGAGAGAGAGAGAGAGAGAGAGAGAGAGAGAGAGCCCTTAAGCCCAAGACCAAACCCTTTTTTATGGAGTTCTCAAGAACTAAGAATGATTAAATAATTCTTTTGTTATTCTGATACCTGTATAAAGAATGTTCCGTCATCATACTTGAAGTTCTCTCATCACTGTGTGAGTAACGTCTCAGGAAGCTGGAAACTCGACTCGCTGCTGACATTCAATTTCAATTCTCGTCCACTTTCCGGATGTGTAAACTTGGTTCACTGAGAAGATATACTGCTTGCTTATGACTAAGGTGCTCGGAACGGCTAATCTCGTTTGAAAACACGTTGAGAAGTCTTGACGAAGCAGACTTTCATGCAAATCGAGTAGAAAAGTCTTGTATGTGTAAGATAAGCTGTTCAATGTTAGTTTAGTGGTGTAGTGGTCTTAGTACTGGACTCACTATCAATTTTTATCCTGCTAGAGTTCGATCCCCGGGCTGGACAGAAAGGGTTGGGCACGTTTCCTTTCGCCTGACGCCGCTGTTTACCTAACAGTAAATAGTACCCAAGAGTTAGGCAGCTGTTGTGGGTTGCATCCTGGAGGTCAGTATAGTTGACCTAGGCTTCCTGTCCCCGACAATGATAATTAGTATTATTAATTAATATTACAAGCACCTAAAAAAAAAGATTAGTAAAAAAAAAAAACACTTTTTTGACATGTGGATTTTTTTATCGTAATGCTTTTCTATTGTTATCTTTTCTCTACGAGGATAAGAGATGGAGGAGATTGATATATGATAATTGTTATATTAAAATAGATAAAATAAATAAATGTTTATTCAGGTAAGGTACATACATACAAGAGATTTTACAAATATTGATAGATTTATAGAGCTAGTACATACAATGTCTAAAGCCACTATTACGCCAAGCGTTTCGGGCAGAGGGACTTATTATCATAAGTCGTGTCTCAGTCGTCCCCTGATGATCGTACACCTTAAACGTGTCGTTGTTTTGTCTTCCTCCCGGGCTCCTCGGAGCTGTCGCCTCCATCAGAGTGTCGGGTCCTCCCCCTCTGCCTGTGCTCCAGATACTAGATAAAAACCGGGTCCCCTCTTACACGTTATTGCCTTTCCCTTAAGCAGTTTTATGGTTGCTCGATCCTAGATACGAGGTGAGGGGGATATGCCAGCTCTTGCCGCTGATGTCATGCTACAGAGGGCATGAACCCCCTTACAAATGATCCTCCTTCCTTTCACTCAAAGGCTATCCTAACCCATCTCACAGCCTCTCTACTGTTCCACATGGAGCAGAGTCTACTACGTTCCTTCCTTTCACTCTCTCTGGTCCTCCAAGCTTTCCCTCGGTACCACATGGAGCAGGGAGAGAGAGAGAGAGAGAGAGAGAGAGAGAGAGAGAGAGAGAGAGAGAGAGAGAGAGAGAGAGAGAGAGAGAGAGAGAGAGAGAGAGAGAGAGAGAGAGAGAGAGAAGGAAGAGAATGAATGGTTGGGCCTTATCTCTTTGTTTTCCTCGTGCTTGTCGCCCTTTGTCTCAGAAACAATGGCGGACAAAATGGGCCATTTCAGGACGGGAGACGAAAACCGGATGCTGGAGAGATCTTAAAACTGAAGCCGAAAGAAAAAAGATAGTAGAGGGAATAATGTAAAACACACACGTGGCAATCCGCCACGAAGCCGTTGTGCAATAACGGGGCAAAATTATCCTAGACCCAAGTCATATCGCCTCATAGGGCAGCCAGTCCTCTTGAATTGCCCCAACGGACAAAAATTGGGGAAATGAAACGTGCTAACCAAACCTAACCCTATCAACTCAGGCATAGAAAACGTGGCAGTGAGCCACTGTGAATCACCGCATTTTGTCCATTGGTGACAAAATTCAGTGTCAAAGGTCCCGAGCGAGGCACCCTTGAGCGACTGTCAACAAAGTGACCACCTTTACTAATTGCCATTCATCTGAAGCGAATTAATTTCTCTCACCACCACAACTTTTATATCAATAATATCAGCACGCATGCAGATTGCAAAGCACCCATAAAATAATGACTAACACGTTTAAAACAAAAATGCTATCACTGTGTATGTTCTGAAATATTTGAGACAGTTTTTTTGCAATATTTTGGCGGGAATGTATAGGAGGGAGGAAGCGACATATGAAGGCTGGAGAGCGCAGCTGTTCTCCCTCGTAAACATTGAGGGTGCGAGCCACGGCCATACAGGGAGGGCTTCCACATGCCTCTGATGGTGTCTATCAGGAACATACATTCATGTGGTGGAGCGTGTAGTGGAACTATATACGCGCCAGTGTTAACAAGGGGGGTTAGACCCCGAGCCCCACGTCTGAAAATAACGGAAGTGAGCGCGTTTCGGACCGTCTGGGATCGTCTTGGACCGTCTCGGACCGTCTTGGACCGTCTGGGACCGTCTTGGACCGTCTTGGACCGTCTGGGACCGTCTTGGACCGTCTCGGACCGTCTTGGACCGTCTGGGACCGTCTTGGACCGTCTCGGACCATTATCAAGTCTTGTGAATTTCAGCGACGTTATTGTGTCTTACTGTCATCATGTGCATGGGAAATTTGGCGGTAAGTCGTACATTGATTGTTCTCAGCATACTCGGATGATTGTTCTCAGCATACCCGGGTGATTGTTCTCAGCATACTCGGGTGATTGTTCTCAGCATACTCGGGTGATTGTTCTCAGCATACCCGGGTGATTGTTCTCAGCATACTCGGATGATTGTTCTCAGCATACCCGGGTGATTGTTCTCAGCATACCCGGGTGATTGTTCTCAGCATACTCGGATGATTGTTCTGTGATTTTGTGTTGGGCCTAATGCCTATCATCATCTGGAGGGTTATTAAAGCCATCACAATACCTCACTGATCAATCAGTAAGTATACTTTAGTGCAAAAAGTAAACTCAGTGTATAATCCTCAAGAAACAGGTTATACCTCTCGGTATATATATCTCTTGATTGCTCTTCTCGTATGGGAGTATCGACGGGCCGATGGACTCAGGTATACAAGGAAATCTATGTTATAAATATATAATTCTGGTAATGAAGATCACTACAATAGCTTATTGACCAACCACAAGTGTACTTCAGCCTTGAACAAGCAACAGTGGAACTCCATACCCATCCTGTGAGTGGTTGTGTACCCCCCCCATAACTATCCTGTGGGAAAGGAGTGCACCCCATACCCATCGTATGGAGGGTAGAGCACCCCATACCTATCCTGTGGGAAGGAGTGCACCCCATACCCATCCTATGGACGGTAGAGCACCCCATACCTATCCTGTGAGAAGGAGTGCACCCATACCCATCCTATGGACGGTAGAGCACCCCATACCCTTCCTGTGGGAAGGAGTGCACCCATACCCATCCTATGGACGGTAGAGCACCCCATACCTATCCTGTGAGAAGGAGTGCACCCCATACCCATCCTACGGACGGTAGAGCACCCCATACCCTTCCTGTGGGAAGGAGTGCACCCCATACCCATCCTATGGACGGTAGAGCACCCCATACCTATCCTGTGGGAAGGAGTGCACCCATACCCATCCTATGGACGGTAGAGCACCCCATACCCTTCCTGTGGGAAGGAGTGCACCCCATACCCATCCTATGGACGGTAGAGCACCCCATACCCTTCCTGTGGGAAGGAGTGCACCCCATACCCATCCTACGGACGGTAGAGCACCCCATACCCATCCTGTGGGTAGTATAGTGCCCTATATAAGCATTTTGGGGAGTTTGAGACTTTTATTAAGTATACCTTTTTGCCCCAATCTGTCTTCTTACAAAGAACGTCGCTTTTCACTCGTATGCGCACTAAGGCTAAAAAATAATTGAAATTGAAATAGAAATTGAAATAAGTTTATTGAGGTAAAATACACACAAAGGGATGAGGTAGCTCAAGCTATTCTCACCCCGTTCAGTACATCGTGTTAATACATACATATACACACATCACAAACAATACACATATTACCAAACATTCTGAGAGATAAACATCTACATTTCCACCTTAAAAATAATGAATTCATTTATTTGGTCAACATTTACTTCAGTGTAATCTTGCATTTAATAAATATGTTTTAATCTGCTCAATTGTATTGGATTTCTAATTCTAAGATCCCCTTAATATTTTAAGTATAAGAACGTATGAAATGGTATAAGGGGGGATACAAATGAGGTTTGAAATACACAACGCAACACAGAACTGGGAAACAATGGAGATGAACAGGATTAGATTCTATCACTCTAAACGTTTATTGACACTTATATTCTTCCCTCTCATTGTAGAAGCTTTGCATTAAAGTCCGGAATACGTTGTGTAAACTTAGCCTCCACCGCATGCGTCCTGTTTACTCATCAGCTGTAGCAGTCAGTCGTGTTTGCTCATCTTCCTCCACTGGATAACTAATCCCCGGCTTTCTCTGATCGGCAAGATTTGTCCAGCCAATTCTCTCGTTTTGTACCACCCGCTTCTTGGAGCATATACAACTCTGACTTTACTTTAGTCCCAGGCGATGTTCAGGACTAAATTATACTGTCTGGACGGAGTCAATAAACTATTGTGGCGGACTAAATAACCCTCCAGAGGTTGATAGACCCTAACCCCAACACCCATACAAGCAAATGCCTGCATGGGCACAAACCAGATGGAACAATAGTGAGAAACAAAATATAAGCATTATCGTGTTTTAACATCCAAATAGATCCCACCATTCAGCACAGGTCAGGTATCACTGTTAGTGAAAGTGATGTGATGGTGAACATAGAATTTATTGAGTGGCCGAGAGAGAGAGAGAGAGAGAGAGAGAGAGAGAGAGAGAGAGAGAGAGAGAGAGAGAGAGAGAGAGAGAGAGAGAGAGAGAGAGAGAGAGAGAGAGAGAGAGAGAGAGAGGGAGAGAGATACTGTAGGTGTTAACCTACAGTATCTATATATTTCCGTGTCTTTATATTTCAGGAAACTGGTCGTCATAGCACGTGTTCCCATGGGTCATGTGAGTTCCTCAGGACTGATCATGAATTCTGATTGGTCTGGTACAGCTTCCTGTAATCTCAGTGGATCGCTTATGTAGGCCTCTCGAACGCGTCCACTACTTCGCTTACTTGGCGCCAATTTGTCTTGTTTTTTCCCGCCAAGTCTTCCGGACACCGTTTCCCGCCTCGTCATTTCCTCATTACCCTATACGACTAAACTAGAAATTGTTGACCAGACACACACTAGAAAGTGAAGGGACGACGACGTTTCGACTTGAGAATGGTCCAGGACGGACCGAAACGTCGTCGTCCTTTCACTTTCTAGTGTGTGGTCTGGTCAACATACTTCAGCCACGTTATTGTGACTCATCGCCTGTAAACTAGAAATTACGGTTAAATGATCCTTTTACGTGAAAATATTAATAATGGGAGACAATTCATATTAGGAGAGGCAAGAGAACTACAAATTACACATGTCAAGACTTAGTTAAATAACCCATTATATATTCTCCAGAACCTTTAATCAGTACTAACATGGTTCACTCTCACCAGTTATTACTTAAATTTCTAAACGATTTACCATCCACTTAACTCATACACTTCGAGAATTAACTTTGTTTACTTAACGAGGTGCCGTTGTTTAAGACTTTTCACCTTGCAGCTGTTTTAGACTTTTGAATACGCGCGTCTCAAACCCGGTACATTATGTATGATGAAACGTATCATTCTAGACTTCCTGGGTGTTTCGAAACGTATCATTCTAGACCTCCTGGGTGTTTTGAAACGTATCATTCTAGACCTCCTGGGAGTTTTGAAACGTATCATTCTAGACGTTCTGGGTGTTTTGAAACGTATCATTCTAGACCTCCTGGGTGTTTTGAAACGTATCATTCTAACGTCCTGGGTGTTTTGAAACGTATCATTCTAGACGTCCTGGGTGTTTCGAAACGTATCATTCTAGACGTCATGGATGTTTTGAAACATATCATTCTAGACGTCCTGGGTGTTTCGAAACGTATCATTCTAGACGTTCTGGGTGTTTTAAAACGTATCATTCTAGACGTCCTGGTTGTTTCTAAACGTACCATTCCGGATATCATGGATGTTTTGAGGGTAGAAAATCTCCAAGCGATATCGTCGTTGGCAATGCAGCGTACTTCCTATATTGCTTTTATCAGCGATGAAACGAGCAGGTGGAGGCGAGGCACAACAAAGGAGGATCGGCTGCAACAGTCGTCACATAAACCTTTTACTCCATCTCGAGGTGGTTCCAATTGTATCTGGAAGAGGCTTCAATTGTATCGGGAAGAGGCTTCAATTGTATTTGCACGTTCCCGTTCAGATTTCCGGGATTCTGATCTCGTGAATAAAATCCCGCTAGTAGGCTCTGACTTATATTTCTTTTGATACTGTTTATCCTGAATAATTTTTCACCCTGACGCTGCCTGAATTCACTGGGTATAAAACGGTGCTCATACATATTGCATTATCGGACGAATAAATGTTTAATTTGTATTCAGTTGTTAGAGGAATTTAAATAATAGGCGAGGCCCATGTCCATGTGAGCGGTTACACCATGAAAACTCAAGCTGAAAATAATTTCATTAGGATTTTTCACCGGCATTGTGTAATAAAAATTTCAAATGATATGCTCCCGGCTATCAGTGGAAATGTATTTGTTTTGTTTACGATCCGAAGCATGAAGAAAACGGGTTGTTCTTTATACAGTTGTAATAATAATAATAATTTATTTAGACTAAGGTACACATATAAGATACAAGAACAGTGGAGGATTGCCAGGTAAGATAATTACAATGCCTAAGCCTACTAAATGAGAATAATTAAAGCCGAGCTTCAATTAGTCTCATATCAAGCTTCATAATAATAATAATAATAATAAATAATAATAATAATAATGGACAAAAAATCACATTAACGAGCATAGTTTAGTGCCCAAACGAAACGAACACACAGGAAAACCTCACAACAATGAGAGTGACACCAGAGGAAGTAGACAGGTCGCAGGAGTTGCTGGTGACAAAAGCTGTATGGGCAGATAAGTTACCACCTTGGAAAGTGAAGGTGAAGCATTTTGCGCCTCCCTTGCACCCCCCCTCCACACACACACACATCCTGGGCAGGGCGAGACAGCTAGGCGCGTCTCCTTGCACCCGTTGCCTCTGTTCACCTAGCAGTAATTAGGAACTTGGTTGTTAGTCGACCATTGTGGGTCGCTTTCTGAGGAATGGTCAAATACCGTTCATATTCGAGAAAACTTCGAATTTCCCACAAAACATGGAAACTAGACAGGAGTACTAAAGTACAGAAGCAACAAAGGCTCTAGAGGCAAAGTAACACACACACACACGAGCGTATACGTGTGAGGCGTAATGAAAGGACGTAATGAGAGGGGAGCCTATTCCGTAGTTACCTAGCATAATGAGGTGGAATTCCCCGAGTCAGCCGTGGAAGTCTTCGCCACAATCCCCGACTTACTTGTAAGGAGAGGTGCTCAGGGATCACTCTGCCATCTAAAAACTTTAAAAGATGAAAAAGAGGTGTGTGTGTGTGTGTGTTCACCTAGTGTTCACCTAATGTTCACCTAATGTTTACCTAATGTTCACCTAGTTGTGTTTGCGGGGGTTGAGCTTTGCTCTTTCGGCCCCCCTCTCAACTGTCAATCAACTGTTTTACTAACTACTTTTTTTTCCCCACACACACACCCAGGAAGCAGCCCGTGAGAGCTGACTAACTCCCAGGTACCTATTTACTGCTAGGTAACAGGGGCATTCAGGGTGAAAGAAACTTTGCCCATTTATTTCTGCCTCGTGCGGGAATCGAACCCGCGCCACAGAATTGCGAGTCCTGCGCGCTATCCACCAGGCCATGAGGCCCCTGTATGTGTGTGTGTGTCTGTCCGTCCGGTCAAATTTTGCTGTTATAGAAATAAACGACAACAAAACCATAATTTGCCTGTTCATTTGAGAAATAAGTCACATTTACTTTCTTGAAATTTGAGTTTTATCTTTCAAAACACTACTCGAGAATGTAGCATCTACAGCAAAACCAACAAATGGTACTCTTACTTCAGCCAGATTCAGGAACTCTGCCCCATTTGTTTCGGCCTCCGCCGGGGATCGAACCGGAACCTTAGGACTATGAATCCTGAGTGCTGTCCACTCAGCCGCCAGGGCCCCCCTTTACAAGAGGATTGAACCCCTATCATCAAACATCATCAGCAGATCATCACCAGCAGTGCCATACGGATTAGCCAGGTGTTATTCTATTTACCTGAAGGCCACCACCTTTTCTAGTGGCCTTGACAGGGACAGGAATCCGGCGAGTTGTCAAATCCGTCTTACCAGACGGACTCAGTCGCCTTCCTTAGGTCTGTCTCAGGGATCAGCAGCCAGCTTAATTCATCATACAGCTGGTTAAATGAGCATAGACATCCTATGTGTAAAAAAGATCACAGGCAGCCTCTGTGTACGAAAGAGCATAGACAGCCTCTGTTTATAAAAGAGCATAGACAGCTTCTGTTTACATAGACAACCTCTTCTGTTTTCAGTCAAGTTGTTTATATTACAAGACATCTCAGAGGGAAAATAAAAATGAAAGGAAAAATGATTGGGATCCTCTTCTAGAGAAGGTGTTGCTTGGTGTAAATGACAGGAGGGAATGAATACACAACTTGCTACATAGAAAAAGAACCATAGAACAAAAGCCAGAAGTAAACAAGAAAATGATCTTTGCTTCGAAAGGCTAAAAAAAGGCCAGAGAATATTGCCAGGCTAAAGAGATAATGAATAGTTTAAGACAGCAGGCTCTTACACTAGGCTGCTGCTGCTGCTGCTGCAGGCTGGTGCAGGTCTATAGGGGTCTGCTCTAGACACACAGTCTGCTCTAGACAAGGCCCTCTTGACACGACCTAGAGGGCAGTGTCTAGACCTGTTCACATGAGGCCTTGAGCGTGGAGTGATGAGGATTGCAGTTATCAGATGAAGATAAACCTGCTTATCCGAGTATGGATAGTGTGGATGCTCGAGCATGAGATGCTTACACGTAGATCCGTCTCAGTGATGCTGCAGCATAAAATGCTCACCAAAAGTTCTCAACTCAGCATTGATCCCATTTATGCATTTCTAATTTCTCAATTAGAACATCATATCACTAAATTATTTATACATTTGGATTTACATAAAACTCCTCTGGGCAATTTAACCCGAAATACATACATACATATACATATATATATATATATATATATATATATATATATATATATATATATATATATATATATATATATATATATATATATATATATAGTAGCTATGAATCCTGAGTGCCTAGTAGCCAGAACGCACTTCTCAGCCTACTATGCAAGGCCCGATTTGCCTAATAAGCCAAGTTTTCATGAATTAATATATTTTCTTTAATTTTTTCCTTATGAAATGATAAAGCTACCCATTTCATTATGAATGAGGTCAATTTTTTTTGTTGGAGTTAAAATTAACGTAGATATATGACCGAACCTAACCAACCCTACCTAACCTAACCTAACCTAACCTATCTTTATAGGTTAGGTTAGGTTAGGTAGCCGAAAAAGTTAGGTTAGGTTAGGTTAGGTAGGTTAGGTAGTCGAAAAACAATTAATTCATGAAAACTTGGCTTATTAGGCAAATCGGGCCTTGCATAGTAGGCTGAGAAGAGCGTTCAGGCTACTAGGTACGACATATATATATATATATATATATATATATATATATATATATATATATATATATATATATATATAATATATATATATATATATATATATATATATATATATATATATATATATATATATATATATATATATATAATATATATATATACACAACGTATCTGCATTTTTGTTTTTCCAATACCAATCGCAAATTGTGAGGCCAGATGCCGGAACCCTGTTCAACACGGACTAACATGCTCTGATTAAAATAGATTTCAATATCGAAATTTCAACCAAGGATGTTCGCTTTGTGCTGTGAACCGTGTACTCACTTGAGCTGTTATATAGAACTTTCATTGTGGATTAAGCAGAGAGTTTATATACATAATGCTTCATCGTCAGTTCAGAGAAATACTTATTTTTCATATTTGTTCCATAAGTTTCAGTTCATAGAAAGTTCTAATCCTTAATCTATGAATATCAATTCAAAGATTGAAGGTCTTATCTTTAATCAAAGAATATCAGTTCAAAGAAAGTTTCTGTTCTTATTAAATGCGCATCAGTTCAAAGAAAGTTCATATTCTTGTTAAATAAGCATCAGTTCAACAATTTCATATTCTTTTTAAATACACATCAGTTCAAAGAAAGTTCTTATCTCTAGTTCTTAATATTTAAGTTGTATCTGTTCTTCCTAGATAACATTACGTTGGATGATCAAATAACTAGAGAACAAAGGGACGATAATGGGGCTGTTTGCTTGCTGGGACAAGTCCTCTCTATGTTCTTTCACTTTATTCAAGTGCTTGGACGAGAAGTGAACATCCAGTCTGGTTTGAAATGTGTTTATTGTGTTTTAAATGTTTTGAAATGTATTTTTTGTGTATTGTATATCTGATTATTGTATTTTAAGTTTATCTAAGGGCCACTAACACTAGTGACCCTCGAAGAGGACAAGAAGCCGGCGGCTTGTCGAAGGTCCCCCTACCCCCGTATTTGCCTTGAAGATCTTTTCCAGTTGTACTTTAAAATTTAATAAAGTTTTTTGGCATTTACAATGTTTACATATGGCATAACACATTTGGCATTGCGTTTTACACATTTTAAATGTGTTTTTAATGAGTTTATTGTGTTTTAAATGTGTTTGATACAATAACCTATAATTTATTGCGGTGATCAACCATGCTATTGCTTGTACAATATTTACATTGTATTGAAATATGTTTATTGAAGTATAAATCCACACAAAGGGATGAGGTAGCTCAAAGTAGTCTCACCCCGTCCAGTACAACGTGTTCAAATATACACAGAGATACACTTCACATACTAAGGTGTTAATGGTAATGAACGAAGTGTAAGCTATGTGTGGTAGTAAGTTAAGGTCTCACACCTTCACCCATTATGTTATTGATTATCCGTTGATTAACCACTGCACTGCGCAAAGCGCCTTTAGGCGCTCTGAGATTTGTGCTTTTTGTTTTTAATTAGGCTATATTTTAATGTTTTTTAATGTTTTCATTACTCTTTGTGTTTTGAAATGGAAATAGTTGACTTTGGAAACATTTTTGACATTATTTTTACCTGAACATTTATAAAAACAACAAAAATATGTAATTGAGAATTGCACCAAGACGTTTTTGCCGAAAATGGGTGAGAAGTGCAGGGGTTAATGTATATAGAAACACTGAGATAAGGACTGTTCCTGAACAAATAGCCTGGATGTGTCACAACGGAAAGATTGATGATATTCTGGAGATATAAGAATTTTGCACCAAGATTGTAAACTTTTGTTGAATTGTCTGAATGTCTACTGCAAATTGTCTCTGTGTACCTGGTCGTAAAAGTATTTGTGTGTACGTCTGGTTACATAATGTATGTGTAGAGGAAGAAATGATGTACATGTTTATCACTCAGAATGTTCAGTAATATGCTTATTGTTGGTAATATATATATATATATATATATATATATATATATATATATATATATATATATATATATATATATATATATATATATAGCTTGAGCATTTTCATCCCTTTATGTGTACTTATACCTCAATAAACTTATTTAAATTTCAATTTCAAAACATTTGTTGGACTTTCCGTAATCTAAAGTCTCATTCCGTTTTCTTTGGCTACGTTATCTCCTTTGCAGTTCGAAAATAAATGACCGCAGTTTATTGCATTGATTTTCTTCAAGTTTATAAAAACTTCAGCAATATCACTAAATGAATGGTTACCTTCTGACATACGAGTATATCAGGGATTGTATAAAACCTGGTGAAGTATCGAGTTTATGTCAATTTATTGAAATATTTTAGTTTTGTTTTATTAGTTTTATAAAACTGTAATATCAATATAGCTATAGGTTAAGTACTAATTGTAATTAAGAAGCAATAAAATGCTTATCTTCAGACTCTAAGAAGGTTAGGTTAGGTCGTGGTTTTCTATTCAGCTTTTCAGGTAAACTCAAATATTCACGATATATTTGACAGTACGGTTTAATACTAAGTGAAAATAAGTGCAATTACTGACTATTATGAATAGTACATAATTCCACTTACTTGGGCTGTTACATTTACCTCCCCATTTTTGGAGGTCGGGCTGAGTTTATGCTTGTCTGTTTTTTTATAGAATGGTTACCCACTAAATCCAAAGTAACCACAATAACGTTTTTCAAAAGTTAATACGTCATTACAAAGTTCTAAGGTCGTCAAAATAACGTTGTATATCTGCTGGAAAATATAAATAAATATATATATATATATATATATATATATATATATATATATATATATATATATATATATATATATATATGTCGTACCTAGTAGCCAGAACTCACTTCTCAGCCTACTATTCATGGCCCGATTTGCCTAATAAGCCAAGTTTTCCTGAATTAATATATTTACTATAATTTTTTTCTTATGAAATGATAAAGCAACCCTTTTCTCTATGTATGAGGTCAATTTTTTTTTATTGGAGTTAAAATTAACGTAGATATATGACCGAACCTAACCAACCCTACCTAACCTAACCTAACCTATATTTATAGGTAAGGTTAGGTTAGGTAGCCAAAAAAAGCTAGGTTAGGTTAGGTTAGGTAGGTTAGGTAGACGAAAAAACATTAATTCATGAAAACTTGGCTTATTAGGCAAATCGGGCCTTGAATAGTAGGCTGAGAAGTGCGTTCTGGCTATTAGGTACGACATATATATATATATATATATATATATATATATATATATATATATATATATATATATATATATATATATAAGAATGGAAGGGAGTACCACCTCTAGCTGGAAGAAGGGGGACCCATATATATATATATATATATATATATATATATATATATATATATATATATATATATATCAGGGATTGTATAAAACCTATATATATATATATATATATATATATATATATATATATATATATATATATATATATATATATATATAACCTATATATATATATATATATATATATATATATATATATATATATATATATATATATATATGTCGTACCTAGTAGCCAGAACGCACTTCTCAGCCTACTATGCAAGGCCCGATTTGCCTAATAAGCCAAGTTTTCATGAATTATTTATTTTTCGACTACCTAACCTACCTAACCTAACCTAACCTAACTTTTTCGGCTACCTAACCTAACCTAACCTATAAAGATAGGTTAGGTTAGGTTAGGTAGGGTTGGTTAGGTTCGGTCATATATGTACATTAATTTTAACTAAAATAAAAAAAAATTGACCTCATACATAATGAAATGGGTAGCTTTATCATTTCATAAGAAAAAAAATTGAGAAAATATATTAATTCAGGAAAACTTGGCTTATTAGGCAAATCAGGCATTGCATAGTAGGCTGAGAAGTGCGTTCTGGCTACTAGGTACGACATATATATATATATATATATATATATATATATATATATATATATATATATATATATATATATATATATATATATATATATATATGCGAACAAGCCTGAATGGTCCCCAGGACTATATGCGAATGAAAACTCACACCCCAGAAGTGACTCGGGTTCGAGTCACTTCTGGGGTGTGAGTTTTCATTCATATATATATATATATATATATATATATATATATATATATATATATATATATATATATATATATATACTTATATAAATTTTTTTGCCTCAGAGACACTTGGTGCCTGGGGTAAAAGTGCTGCTAGTTTTTTGAAGGAGTTGGGGTCCAACCTAATTGAAACAACTAGAGACCCTAGAGCTGTCAGTTTCCTCTTTCAGCCCCTTACTGTGGCGATCCAGAGAGGAAATGCGCACTGCATCCATGGTTCCTGCCCGCCATCTGAGGAGCTGGAGGAACTCTACAACCTCTGACAAGTAGCCTTGTACCCTGCATGTAACCAATGTTGTAACCCTTTTTGTGTAATGAAATTTTAAAATAAAGTTAGACATATATATATGGAGAAAGAAAAGGAAATGTGACCTAGGTTGTGGGAACACGCTTCGGCACTTGCGCTTCGACGCGGATAAATGAGTCTGCCTCCGAACGTCCACAGAGAATGGACGTGCCGCCTGCCCGCGAAACGGGCAAGATTTACCTTACCTGAATTTACTTGAAGGCTACTAACACTCTAGTGGCCTCGATGGGGACAGGAAGGCTTGTCAAAGGTCCCCCCTATTTGTCCTGGTGATTTTTGCAATCTGGATTCTAAAGTTCAGCAGATTTTTGGCATTTACGGCCTCGGCAGGTAGGCGGTTCCATGTGTTTTAACCCTGTGGGTGAAAAAGCATCGTCTGTTTTCAGTCCTACATTGTGGCTTGTTGAGCGTGGCATTCTTATGTGTTCCATTAGGCTCTTGCAAGTTAAGAAAACAAGACGATTATTAATGTTGAAATCCATTACCGGATTCGACAATCTTAGCCAGTTGTGGTAGACAGTTACAGTCCGTATCTGGACAGTATGTTCTACAGTCACAGACAGTACTTCCTGTCAACAGTTTTAGTACCCCCCATTTTCTGTCAGTTGTGGGGGAGCTGAAGACGTCAGGGAGCACAGGCAACATGTCCTGTTCATACATCGTATTTTGACGTTTACATCCACAAGGAACATAATATGATGGAATATAAATTATGCCGGCTCACTAACATTCACGTTTTCTAGTCTTGGGCCGCTCGGTTTAGGTCCACGTGATTTAATACGTCATTTTCTGTCCGTTGTGGCAACTCGACAGGACGGGCTGGCTCAGACAGCGCCGTGACAGACAACCTCGTGACAGACAGCCTCGTGACAGACAGCCTCGTGACAGACAGCCTCGTGACAGACAACAGACACACCTGAAGCCCCATAACTTGAAGTTATAACTGGAAGTTGTTGGGAAAGTAGCGAAGTTATTTCCACTACTAATGACTAATTTCTGAGTGGATAGAGATCAGGATAGTCAAGCGGAAGGCTCTCTTCCTACTGTAGGATGAAAAAGAAGAATCCTAAAAGATTCGTTATACAGGAT
The DNA here is from genome assembly GCF_040958095.1 of Procambarus clarkii. Classification (NCBI taxonomy): domain Eukaryota; kingdom Metazoa; phylum Arthropoda; class Malacostraca; order Decapoda; family Cambaridae; genus Procambarus; species Procambarus clarkii. Next base: position 19,938,767 of record NC_091207.1, on the reverse strand, counting down.
CTTTTGTTAGTGACCCCCCCTCTACCCCCCTCCCCTCGGTTGGTTATCTGGGTATTAAGCTCAAGACCTGTACAAATATTTACAACTACGTCTATAGTTTCATTTCCCCTAATATGCCATTTTCTAGTAACTGAGTACCTTATGGGACATTTGGATCTATGCACTATTTGGCTAAATAGTTATTTAAGTCAAAGATTCCTGTTGGTAGGATATTTTTATTCATCATCTCTATAGTAATTGTTGGGGGATCCGTAGTGATGATTTTACTGAGAAAATCCGTAGGAGCCGTGATGTGGGCTCGAATCTATGCGCTTGGTGTTCCCAGGCGCTGGTTATACTCTATGTTTGATGATTTCACTCATAATTATGGTGGCTCATTCTGGTCCTTCACAGAACGTCTGTGGTCTGACAATGGTCTTATCTTGGATCGCTTGCAATTGGGAGGACCATGTAGACGGCCGCATTGTATACTGAGGATGTTGGGCTTATGGCCTATCAGCCTCCGGAGGGTTATTAAGGCCACTACAATAGCCTATTGACCAACCAGTAAGTATACTCTAGTCCTGAATATAGTTCAGGACAAAAGTAAACTCTCAGATTATATACACCGAGAGCGGAATACACTTCTCGGTGTATATGTATGTGTGTGTGTGTATGTGTGTGTGTGTGTGTGTGTGTGTGTGTGTGTGTGTGTGTGTGTGTGTGTGTGTGTGTGTGTGTGTGTGTGTGTGTGTGTGTGTGTGTGTGTGTATGGGAGTCTGCATTGCTTCGTCTTAATTAATAGACCACCTATACTTCTGTGTCTCAATAGACCGTCTCTATTGTTTCTTTTAACATTGTTCTCATATATATATATATATATATATATATATATATATATATATATATATATATATATATATATATATATATATATATATATATATATATATATATATGTCTAACTACGCGTGTTATTTTCGTTGCCAGATCCAGTTTTCAACGTCCAGCAAGGCTCTTGTATTCCCCTTGCAATTCTATGCAATTTGCATAGTTTGCGGGGTTACCAGTTGAATAAAATTTCTCATACGGATTTCTTATCCAGCCTAATTGCTCTAAAAGCCATTTTGAAATACAAGCTGACCTAGTTTGTTCCCTCGGTATTATGTTATATTTTTTTATTTTAATTTTAGTATTTAGCATGTTGTTTAATAGAGAGAGAGAGAGAGAGGGAGAGAGAGAGAGAGAGAGAGAGAGAGAGAGAGAGAGAGAGAGAGAGAGAGAGAGAGAGAGAGAGAGAGAGAGAGAGAGAGAGAGAGAGAGAGAGAAAGAGTTGAACTATCTGGTGGAGCTCCAGAGGGTTCCCCCTGCCTCCAGTACTTCCCTCCTGCCTCCAGTACCCCCCACCTGCCTCCAGTACCCCCCACCTGCCTCCAGTACCTCCCATCAGCCTCCAGTACTTCCCACCTGCCTCCAGTACCTCCCACCTGCCTCCAGTACTTCCCTCCTGCCTCCAGTACCCCCCACCTGCCTCCAGTACTTCCCACCTGCCTCCAGTACCCCCCACCTGCCTCCAGTACTTCCCACCTGCCTCCAGTACCCCCCACCTGCCTCCAGTACTTCCCACCTGCCTCCAGTACCTCTCACCTGCCTCCAGTACCTCTCACCTGCCTACAGTACCTCTCACCTGCCTCCTGGAGCTCTTCCAGGAGGCGCTTGACAGCAGTGCGACTTTAAGCCCGAGCTCCCACACCCGCTCCAGATGGTCATCCCAAAAACAAAAAGTTTGCTCATCCTCCTTCAAGGCGAAATTTTAATAAGTAAAAGTTATTAAACAAAGATTATTGGCGACTTAGTAACGTGAGAGATTATCTTGGGGGGGGGAGAGACTCAAAGTTATTTTCTTAATTGAGAAACTATATTAATTATTACATGAAGTATAATTATGTGATATATAAAATTTTATTCATATAATAAAAGCCAGTTGCTTGGGTGATCGCTCATGTAAACTAATGTATAAGTGACATGAAAGGATCGGAGTAAAATATAGTCTCGTGTCACTTATAAGTTTGGTGTTAGGCTGTGGAATAGACTCAGGCAGCATGTAGCACTATGGAGATTGACTCAGGCAACAATAAGGATTATATAGTATGGAGATAGACTCAGGCAGCAAGTGCGTGAGGGTGTGTGTCAAGTGTGTTAAAGGCAAGTTACCTACTGTTTCACCGATGAGTCCTCTTAACCCAAGAAAAAGCCTTGTTTCATATTTGTGTGTGTGTGTGTGTGTGTGTGTGTGTGTGTGTGTGTGTGTGTGTGTGTGTGTGTGTGTGTGTGTGTGTGTGTGTGTGTCTGTATACTCACATAGTTGTGCTTGCAGGGGTTGAGCTCTGGCTCTTTGGTCCCGCCTCTCAACTGTCAATCAACTGGTGATTGACAGTTATGTATATATGTGTGTGTGTATATGTGAGTGTGTATAAATAAGTGTGTTTATATAAGCATACAAAAACTCCTTTAACTTACCTGACAGTTCATTGTCAGTCGGCGATTCTCGTGTCTTAAGAACATAATGGAAGTGACTTACGACTCTGCAGTATACATAACCACATCTGAGCCGTGTATTTATGTATGCCTGGGCTGCAGTGGTGTGTGTGTGTGTGTGTGTGTGTGTGTGTGTGTGTGTGTGTGTGTGTGTGTGTGTGTGTGTGTGTGTGTGTGTGTGTGTGTGTGTGTGTGTACTCACCTAGTTACTCACCTAGTTGTGCTTGCGGGGGTTGAGCTCTGGCTCTTTGGTCCCGCCTCTCAACTGTCAATCAACAGGTGTACAGGTTCCTGTGTGTGTGTGTGTGTGTGTGTGTGTGTGTGTGTGTGTGTGTGTGTGTGTGTGTGTGTGTGTGTGTGTGTGTGTTGTAGCATCACCCACCTTGTGTCTGATCATTGCACATCTTGATAGATAATATCTGAATAACAAATACATACAGATAAATAATAAATTATATGTATTTCCTCTTTTTAGTTTGTCATCCGTTTTCTATTCTTTATTTAGCTGTTGGTGTCCATTGGTTTATTGAGTAAATGTGTTGGATAATGTTCCAGGATTAGCAACTATCAGTAGCTTGTATGTTCTGATTTTAGACCAAAAATAAGCATTTCTGTGTCAACATTTACAAAGAAAACAAGCGCAAAATTTAAAGTTTTGTGCGTAAACCGTGCGTAAATCTCAATCAAAGATTTACGAAAGATGTACACGTTCGTTAGTACTTGCGTAACTGCTTCGTGAATCTGGCACCTGCAGCATTCTAAATGAACCTGATTCTTGTTTCATAAAGGTTAAACAACGGAGTAAGTTTTGAAAAAAGAATCCTCTTAACGCATAATGGTTAAGAGGGTAAAATTATGGTTATTAAGTTTGTCATTTTGACCCAATATATAATATTGTTGACCTTGCGAGCCAGTGATAACCTCCGCAAGCACTTACGAACCTGTACATCTTTTTCTCAATCTTTGGCGGCTTTGTTTCCAATTATTAAACAGTTTACAAGCATAAAAACTTGCCAATCAACTGTTGTTATTGTTATAAACAGCCTCCTGGTGCTTCGGAGCTCATTAACTGTTTAATAATTGCAAACAAAGCCGCCAAAGATTGAGAAAAGATGTACAGGTCCGTAAGTGCTTGTGTAAGTGCTTTCGTGAATCTGGCCCCTCGCCACCCAGTAACGGTTCGTGACGCATACTTTGAAAACCCCCTACTTTAGCGCCCTCGGCGGGGACAGGAAGGCCGCTGCTTGTCGATGGTTTCCCCCCTTTTGTTTTCCCTGATCATTTTATCCAGCTACATTTTAAACTGCATCAAACCCCTTGTTTATAAATGAAAAACCCTTTATACACGACTCACAACTGATGACGTTCGAACATTTCTCGAACAGTGCTTCGCTGACGACCCCCGTTCGAATCGCAACTCAGTCAAGGCTTCACTCACGTACTACAAATGTAAAAAAAAAAAAAAATAGCCAACAGAACTAATCTACGTCTAAATATGTAGATTATGGAGATAGACTTAGATGTAACATAATAGTATTATTTTTTTGGGAAAATCTTATTTTGAATCAACAGCATGTTGAAATTAATGAAGGCGTCTTTGGGGTCGACCGCTGGATAGAATGAACCAACCTGTCCTCAGACCAAGGCTCGTTTAAGGCCACGGCCGCCCTATTAATATCTATTAAAATGGGTGTGTTTTCATATATAAATTAAAATTATTATATAATAAAGTTCTAGATATAGTTAGCCGTAGGTTAGGTTAGGTTAGGTTAGGTTAAGTGTTTTGATTCTGTCGGCGATTATTTGTATTTACAGTATTTTTGTGAAGCATTTAAGCGTTGGAGTTCGAACAGAGGTTGTCAGCGAAGCTCTGTTCAGGAAATGTTAGAACGTTATCAATTGTGAGTCGTGCGTAAACTGTTTTTTATTCATGAACATGTGGGTTTGGCGGCTGGATTAACGAGCCTCTGTTAATGAGGATGGATCTGCTGGAATGAATATAACCAGAGGACGAGTTGAAGCTGTGATGAAATAAAGCACCACCCGGCTTCGAGTCGGCTGATGAACGGATTCATTTGAAACCCGAAACAAAAACTGTCTTAGACTTTTTATTTCAGCCCGGCCTCATAAACAAAAGCCAAAGTCCATTCCATGCACCCGCCAAACTCCCTGTTTATGAATGAAAAACGCTTTACACACGACTCACAACTGCTGACGTCCGAACACCACGGGAACAAGTGCTTCGCTGACGACTTGTGTTCGAACCACAACGCTATAAATGCTTCACCCACGTACTACAAATACAAATAATCGCCAACACAACCTAAACACCTAACCTAACCTACGCCTAACTTTACATATTAATTTAATATATAATAATATTACCCTATATATGAGACCAAACCAATTTTAAATACACACAGCATATTAAAATTGATAAATAAGGCAGGGAGGGGGGGGGGGGGGGCGGTCAGGGCTCTAACGAGCCTGGTCTAAAGACGGGCTGTTTACCCCGCGGGTCAGATCGTTAAGGTTTTACCTGTGATAGTGTTGTGACGAGACGGAAACGTCTGAAATGTAAGTGAAAATATTCATCGAATTATACATTCTTCTGCACGCTGGCCACGAGAACGGACGTGTCCGCGCCCATATCCCACACCGTGTGATAGTCGACAAGGCGCGTTACACTAGGTCAGCCACACTATCATCCTGTACTTACAAGGGGGGAAGATTGAGGGACTCCTTATGTACCGAGCATTGTCGGGTAGAGCACCAGCAAGCTTGAACCGCTCCACAAGTCATCGTAAACAACTACGCCCCGTCACCTGGTACCATGCTTCAGAAAGTGAAGGCCAACTTCTTGCACAACCGTGCTCTCTCCAAGAGTGAACTACTGCGAGCCCTCTACACCTCCACCAACGTCACACCCGTCGACTTTCGTCAGGAGGGAGAGGACGTTGGTCTCTTCTACGCAACAGAGGATAACCTCGACCACTTCGAGAAAATTCCCATCTAAATGAAACTTGCAGAAACGCATATCAACCTGACCTTCCCTCTGAGGTTTCGTGCTGAGAGAACCTTCTTCACCAGCGGACCAAGCCTGACGGAAAATGCCAGATGAAAGATGTAAGAAGAACTCTGAAGTCAGAACACCGACGAACGAAGATCCAAAATTGAAGTAACATCAAGGACCCCCAACTACCAGCTGCCCAGGAACCTGGAGCCCTCGAGCCCCTGTGCTACACCCATGGATGTAAATGGACAAAGTGAACGCCGTTCAGTATCACTGTTAAGTCAAACCCACAGTGATTGGGCCACCGAGGTGTACCCTCCTCCTCCTCCGACTTGTACCCTGTTCCCGGCTCAAGTTTTCTGCATCCTCGTCGCGCCAGCTTTCCATCCCCCTGCTTACCTGCCCCAGGGGGTCTTAGATTCGTGGATTCATGGAACAAGAAGCCTAAAAATGCGTGTTTGGTCAGTTACATATGAACCAGTTGGCGTAGCGGTAAACAAAGTGTTATCTTCAGTTTCTTCGAAAGTGTTTGGAATTATTTTGTGTTGGTCTTGCATAGGCCAAAAAGTGCTGTGTGGTTATCAGTGAGAACAGGCAAGAAACTCCATTGTACTCCAGTACGTGACTGAATATTGACATTGGAAAATGTAGTGTTTTGTAGGAAATGCTAATGGAAGACAGGTACGACGTCACCCTCCTCTAGGCGATGGACAACCCGACCTCGCTAGACGAAGGAACTCAGGGCCCTCAGCCTTCAAGGTAAGCACGACCTCAATTCTCAAGTGTAAACTTAATCGGCGTTACACACACACACACACACACACATGATAGACCCCAGTAGGCTCAGGAGTCTGTACACCAGTTGATTGACAGTTGAGAGGCTGGACCAAAGAGACAAAGCTCAACCCCCACAAGAACAATTAGGTGAATTAGGTGAGTACACACACACACACACACACACACACACACACACACACACACACACACACACACACACACACACACACACACACACACATTTATATATTTAAGGGTTAAAATCTGAAAATTATGTGGAGATTGTAATATATTTGTAGTGCATATATAGAGGCATGTGATTAATACTTTTGAATATCTTTATATGCCCGAAACGCCCTGCCCGAAACGCTTTGCGTAATAGTGGCTTTAGGCATTGTATGTACTAGCTCTATCTATAAAGCCAACAAACTTTGAAAATCTTGTTTTAGTCTTGTAAGATTAAATCTTGTAAGATTATTATTATTATTATTATTATATCTTTACAGGTAAGAGAATGTAACAGCTCATCATGTGAGAGGAATCTACTAATTAAAGGTACGTCCCTATTTCCTTTTGTTTTCATAGATTTTTTCTATAATTACAGAGCAACGTTAAAGATAAAAAAAGTATTTTGATAAAAATATCAAAGTCCCCGTCACTGGTCAAAGGGGGGGAGCCCCAAGCCTTGATCCTTGGTCTTGGAGGCCCTACTGTCATCAACCTTGGTCTTGGAGGCACTATAGCAACCAATCTTGGTCTTGGAGGCATTACAGCCACCAGTTTTGGTCTTGGAGGCACTACAGCCACCAACCTTGGTCTTGGAGGCACTATAGCCACCAACCTTGGTGTTCGAGGCTCTATAGCAACCAATCTTGGTCTTGGAGGCACTACAGCCACCAACCTTGGTCTTGGAGGCATTACAGCCACCTGCTTTGGTTTTGGAGGCACTAAAGCCACAAACATTGTTCTTAGAGGCATTACAGCCACCTGCTTTGGTCTTGGAGGCACTACAGCCACCAACCTTGGTCTTGGAGGCATTACAGCCACCTGCTTTCGTCTTGGAGGCACTACAGCCACCTGCCTTGGTCTTGGAGGCACTACAGTCACCAATCTTAGTCTTGGAGGCACTACAGCCACCAACTTTGGACTTGGAGGCATTACAACCAACTGCATTGGTCTTGGAGGCACTGAGGTCGCTTGCAGTGGTCATGTGGGTTCAGTCAACCCCTCATTCGATCTTTTATTCTTTTTTGGAGCTTGGTTACTCCCTTAAACAGGCATCGTGTAATACGAAACACCAATAATAGTTTGAAGTTTCAAGTAACGAGAAGTGTATTAGGTAGGTTGTCGTAATGTTTCACTTCTACAGCAGTAACGAGTCCTAGTAACGAGAGCGTGAAGTCAAACAACGTTACTTTGATGCAAAGAAATTGCATCAAAATGTCTAATTTGGTGGCGTTATTTAACTTGTACTTTTTTTGGACGAATGCAAATCGTGATGTTACGAAACGTGTTTTAATTTAAGATAAAATTTTTTTCCGTCAAGTAACGAAGCAATAACGAAGAATATAATGTTTAAAGTTCAAACGGTAATTGGAAATATAAAGATTTCTGGCTACCATCCTTAGCATCGTTTTCCCAAGTTATTTTCTTAATGTAACACTCGGTAAAACTGCATTTTGTATTGCGACCCAGTAATGCCTGGTTGACCAGACCATCATCCAGGAGGCCTGGTCAGAGACCGGGCCGCCGGTACATTGACCCCCGGAATCAACGCAAGGTGTGACGGGAGACATCTCCCGTCACGCAGGGTGCAGTCGCACCTCCACAGATCTCCAGTATCAGCTCTTGATACTGGTAATGGCTCAAAAGGGCCACCACTTACGGGCTATTCGTGCCCGTGCCACCCTTTTGGGTGGCTTAATCTTCATCAATCAATCAACGCAAGGTATAGGCCTATGTGTATCACACACAAACTCTGTGAATTATGTCCTTTATTGACACATAATAGATGCATATTTAAGATTGGAACCTATTTAGTTAAATCACATATTTGTATTTTTAAGAAGAATAAAAAAAAATAACATTTTGCATGACATTCTCGCAAAAAACACATAGTATACAATATATTATTTATTTACATTTAATGAGAAGGATGTGGTTGTATGTTCGTTAGAAATTGATTCCAATTTGGGACACAGGAAGACAATGCTACACCCATATCTGATTTTGTTACTGTTGCCACAAGAGACGGCTAGTTTATTGTGCACCCGATACTCATCCTGTGAGCGGTAGCGCAAAAAAAAAGCATTACAGAGGGCACAAAAGGTCTTTATCAGACCTCAACGGAGATTATTACATTAATAATTTCATCTATCCTTCACACCTTATAATTATAAAGTCTGGTGCAGTGTTGACCTGGTTTCTGTCTCTCGTTTTTAATTAAATTATTAAAGCTTTGGGATAGAGAAGTGAGATGTGACAATATCTCGAGTTTTAATTTTTTAATTTATCTTCATCTGCATTGTTCTCAGCAGTGTGTCGTGACAGTGTTGGAAAGTATAATAGCTGAGTTGATGACTTTTAACGCTTGCTTGTTGATGACTTTTAACGCTTGCTTGTTGATGACTTTTAACGCTTGCTTGTTGATGACTTTTAACGCTTGCTTGTTGATGACTTTTAACGCTTGCTTGTTGATGACTTTTAACGCTTGCTTGTTGATGACTTTTAACGCTTGCTTGTTGATGACTTTTAACGCTTGCTTGTTGATGACTTTTAACGCTTGCTTGTTGATGACTTTTAACACTTGCTTGTTGATGACTTTTAACGCTTGCTTGTTGATGACTTTTAACGCTTGCTTGTTGATGACTTTTAACGCTTGCTTGTTGATGACTTTTAACGCTTGCTTGTTGATGACTTTTAACGCTTGCTTGTTGATGACTTTTAACGCTTGCTTGTTGATGACTTTTAACGCTTGCTTGTTGATGACTTTTAACGCTTGCTTGTTGATGACTTTTAACGCTTGCTTGTTGATGACTTTTAACGCTTGCTTGTTGATGACTTTTAACACTTGCTTGTTGATGACTTTTAACGCTTGCTTGTTGATGACTTTTAACGCTTGCTTGTTGATGACTTTTAACGCTTGCTTGTTGATGACTTTTAACACTTGCTTGTTGATGACTTTTAACGCTTGCTTGTTGATGACTTTTAACGCTTGCTTGTTGATGACTTTTAACGCTTGCTTGTTGATGACTTTTAACGCTTGCTTGTTGATGACTTTTAACACTTGCTTGTTGATGACTATTAACGCTTGCTTGTTGATGACTTTTAACACTTGCTTGTTGATGACTATTAACGCTTGCTTGTTGATGACTTTTAACACTTGCTTGTTGATGACTTTTAACACTTGCTTGTTGATGACTTTTAACACTTGCTTGTTGATGACTTTTAACGCTTGCTTGTTGATGACTTTTAACGCTTGCTTGTTGATGACTTTTAACACTTGCTTGTTGATGACTTTTAACGCTTGCTTGTTGATGACTATTAACTCATCGCCTTAACATCTGAAACGCTTCAATATATATTCAATTTGTTTTACCATATTACCGCCTTTTCTCTGAAGTTTTAACTTTAAATCGCTAAGAACACTAAAAATATAATTGAGTAAGATATAAATATAAATTAGTAAGATATAAGTAAGATATAAGATATTAGTAAGATATTAGTAAGATATAAAAATATAAATTGAGTTTGGTAACTCAAATCTCATCGTCAAAAAATTGTACCAAGGGATTGTTTCAACCAAGAGGAGCCGGTCGGCCGAGCGGACAGCACGCTGGACTTCTAATCCTGTGGTCCCGGGTTCGATCCCGGGCGCCGGAGAGAAACAATGGGTAGAGTTTCTTTCACCCTATGCCCCTGTTACCTAGCAGTAAAATAGGTACCTGGGTGTTAGTCAGCTGTCTCGGGCTGCTTCCTGGGGGTGGAGGCCTGGTCGAGGACCGGGCCGCGGGGACACTAAAGCCCCGAAATCATCTCAAGATAACCTAAAATATATGAATCACAATTCTTAGTTTACACACTCTGCTACGTCCCTCACCGGCTGAGTGAACAGCGCTCGGGAAGTGTAGTCCTATGAATCCGGGTTCGATCCCCGGTGGAGGCGGAAACAAATGGGCAAAATTTCTTTCACCTTGATACCCCTGTTCACCTAGCAGTAAATAGGTACCTGGGAGTCAGACAGCTGCTACGGGCTGCTTCCTGGGGGATGTTACAAAAAGGAGGCCTGATCGAGGACCGGGCCGCGGGGACACTAAAGCCCCGAAATCATCTCAAGATAACCACAACCAATTAACTTGTGTGTGTGGTACAGTAAATGGTTATATTGGGCTCTAATGTCTGAGCAGAATGTTTAAAATATTCTCCTAGTTAATAAATTTCCTTCGATAAAATGTACAGTCTTCACTGCACTTTTCGATGATTTAGAAGAATTATTCAATAGAAAGGAAAGGAATTATCAGGAAAAGCGCCGAGTCATTATGACTATATAGCACTGGGAAGGGGTCAGGATAAGGATTTGGGATGGGGCAGGGAGGGGGGAAGGAATGGTGCCCAACCACTTGGAAGGTCGGGGATTGAACGCCGATCTGCATGAAGTGAGACCGTCGCTCTAGCGTCCAGCCCATTTGGATGGGTTATTCAATAGAAAACAACGGAAATAACGTTGTACTTATTAAGAAAGTGTGGCGGTATACCTCACCCTACACTCATTCACACCTTGTCATGAGGGTGAGTGGTAGGGTGTTGTTGAGGGTGAGTGGTAGGGTGTTGTTGAGGGTGAGTGGAGGGTGTTGTTGAGGGTGAGTGGTAGGGTGTTGTTGAGGGTGAGTGGAGGGTGAGGGTCTCTGTTGTGGTGAATTGATACTACTTTATGGTGCAAGTATTCCCTGTTAGGGTGATAGTATCGCCACCTGTGGTGAGTGTATCTACACTTGCCGCGACCGTATTCTGGTTGATTGCTTAGTGTCTATTTGCAGGTGGTCGTGTGGGACTCTTCATCCGCCCCAGACAAAATAGAGCAGATCATCGTGGGCCTCACTGGAATATAAAGCAAACGTCGGGACTCAGACACCGAGAAACACTGCTCTTTCGTTCTCATTTAATAAGAATCAAAGAAGCATTAAGCACACATGTACAAATCCACAAGGGCCGTGACGAGGATCCGAACCTGCGTCCGGGAGCATCCCAGACACTGCCTTAATCGACTGAGCTACGACAGGGTTAAAAAAACGAGTTGAAACCGAAGTTCTACTGAACTTACTGGATCCCGCAGCCTCTCCGAGGCACAAACTAGGATTTTACACAACTCCCCCCTGCACCTGAGCTATGTCAATAGGCCGTTCTCCCTCGGCCTTTGTGGATTACCTCATTTGATGCATCACGTTAGTGTGATCTCTATGTGTTAAGCACACATTTCTCACCACGAGCAGTGGTGGATTGGCATAGGAAGTGCTAAGACTTGTCTGGACCTTTACTGAAGCTCTAAGTTAATCAGTGGGGAATTTGAGGTGGCGCTCTGGCTTAAAGGACACCATCTCCCCTCTCGGCTCGCGTCTGTCTCTGACGGTATCAGCCTCCACGCCCACTGTAGGAACCCTCTCTGTGGTTCGCCCTCCTTTGAAACTCCGTCCCGTTCCCTTGATATCTCTCCCTAGTTGGAATCCCTTATCGGGCATTTCCTTATATGATATTCTCGTTAAAATGACGATGTGTGCCTCTCTCTCTCTCTCTCTCTCTCTCTCTCTCTCTCTCTCTCTCTCTCTCTCTCTCTCTCTCTCTCTCTCTCTCTCTCTCTCTCTCTCTCTCTCGTGGGACAAAACCTTCGTCAGCTTAAGATTGTATTTCCAATTTTTTCTTTGACGATGAGATGAAATTGAAGGAGTGATTGTATTTGTCTTCGTTAAACTGTGACTTCTCAATTACTCCTGTTACTAACAATAGTATTGGCTCAATAAATATTTACTTCCCATTTTCATATAAGTCTTCATTAACAATGCCTAAACCACAGTTTTCTGATTGTGATGGTTGATGTAAACAATTATCATAACCCAAGTAGCATGTAAATTGTAAAAATACAATAACTGCCATGTCATTGGTGAAAATACAATGTCTACTGTATCAGTGATAACAACTATACCATCCAGGGCTAGGATTCATCAGATACATAACCCCTTACGAAACCTGTACATCTTTCCTCAATGATAGCGGCTTTGTTTACGTTTATTTAAGTGTTTGCCAAAGCTTGAAAACTGTCTTATTGATAAATATAAACAAATTCGTCAGGATTAGTGAAAGATGTACAGGTTTCGTGACATATCCCTGGTATATCAGAACAGTCTCAGGCATATTAGGCTTGGCCTGGTATACTCTGACTGTTCCTGGTAGATCAGAACTGTCCTTGGTTTGTTATGACTGTTATACAGAGTATATAGAGACTGTCTAAGGTGTATAGAGGCTTTCCCCTGTTGCTGAGTCGTCTGTTGCTGTGATCTCTGTTCCTGTGATCTCTGTTGCCGAGTCCTCTGTTGTTGCAATCCATGATGCTGAGTCTTATGTTGCAGTGATTCCTGATACTGGATCTTCAATTTAGGTAATTTCTGCTCCTTGGTGGACTGATTGCCCCTCACTGACATTTCATTTAGTGTTCATCCTTCACCGGATAATAACCGCCCCTCACCAATCAACTCCCCTCTGATGGTAGTTACCGTCTGATGACGTCTATTTGTTGCCACTGTCTCCTGGCACACGACCTCTCCTGATAGGTTAAAGGTGACAGAAATCTTTCAGTTTCTGTCACAAAACAAATTATTTTAATATTGGGAAAATCCGTAGAAGCACTGATGTGGGTTCGAAGTTATGCGGTGGATGGTGCATATTATATATATATATATATATATATATATATATATATATATATATATATATATATATATATATATATATATATATATATATATATATATATATATATATATATATACCCGGCATTGCTCGGGTGACGAATTTCTTCATCATTCATCACTCTTCATGACTCACTATCTCTGTTATCGTAACCATCTTCCCTACATACTGTCGTCTACGCTCTTACCATCTTAACTACACACCTTCTCCCCCCTTCTACACCTTCCTTACCACTTCAATATCTTCCCTATTCTTCCCCAACTTCCCTTCCCTTCCCTTCGCCACCTTTCCCCCATCGTTCCCCCTTCATCTCTGTAATTTAAAGTGAGGATGGAGTATTTAATTTAGCGAGATTGGAAATGAGTATAATTGGCCATTTCATGGCAAGGAAATGGGCAACGATCTGGACCCCGACGCGTCAATGGGCATCACTGCCCATCACTGCCCATCACTACCCAGTCTTCAGGTCACCTGTAGGCCTACGGGATTTGTGATTCTTAAATGTGACAAAATTCGGACTGATAGGTTTAGAGGAAAGGGCGGTGAGGGTGTATAGTGAGAAGGGGACTTTGTGTTGATGATATTGATGAGATGGGAACGTTGTGTTGATGATATTGATGAGAAGGGAACGTTGTGCTGATGATATTGATGAGAAGGGAACGTTGTGTTGATGATGTTGTGAACTCAACTCTGCCTATTACGTGGAACGACTGACGAGTTGATTTTTATAATTGCTAAGATATCAGCGTACAATGTTTTACGTCAGGATAAAAAAGAAATAGTTGTTTTGAATTGTGTATTATGGAACATGTAAACATGTGAAGGAGCCAGTAGTGGACAGGTGTAGCCTTCAATACTGCATCTGTCATGACTGAAGGAGCCAGTAGTGGACAGGTGTAGCCTTCAATACTGCATCTGTCATGACTGAAGGAGCCAGTAGTGGACAGGTATAGCCTTCAATACTGCATCTGTCATGACTGAAGGAGCCAGTAGTGGACAGGTATAGCCTTCAATACTGCATCTGTCATGACTGAAGGACCCAGTAGTGGACAGGTGTAGCCTTCAATACTGCATCTGTCATGACTGAAGGAGCCAGTAGTGGACAGGTGTAGACGGGGAGGCTCCAGGTAGCCCTCCATCGATCAGCGGGTGTGTGCAGGAGATGAGAGCGAGAGAGAAAGCCTCTTTCCCGGTCTTGGTAATCGCCACTTTTGGCGATTACGTTAAGTTCTCTCCCCCTTGAAGGGTTTCTTGGGGGATACCATGACAAGCGCGATGATTACTTTGTGGCCAGGTGCTTCCTAACTCGGTGTACCACACACACACACACACACACACGCGCACACACACACACACACACACACACACACACACACACACACACACACACACACACACACACACACACACACACTCGATTTACATTGAACGAATGCAAAATAGTGAGATTAGGAACGAGGCTGAGAAGATGACTTGAGATATTACAGGTCAAATTTATGAAAAAGTTACTAAAACATACACATGCAAAGTGCCCAACCCAGCCACTGTAGAACACATTATCAAAATTATGTCTACAACACACTCGAAATTATCCAAGTCCGAGTAGCTTGCAGGTACGCGATCAAGTGGACGTTATAACATTATATACAACCTACGTAAGACCAACGCTTAGGAATGCATTAGAAACCCGGCTCAACAATATGAATATGAGGAACCTTTACCTAGGTGGGAAAAATATAAACTAGAGAGAAGAGATAAACCCCCCTATTGAGTATCTAGAAGGGTTGGATTCAGGGGGAACTATAAAGTTCTAAATCTCAAATTCAGACGAACTTGTGTTAAGACCAACGTAATGACATAACAATGAAGAAGATAAGTGTTTTATTAAACATTTCCTGGATGAACCACCCGAACACATCGACCTTCCTGAACCCATGTTTCGGCGTGATGAACCACCCGAACACATCGACCTTCCTGAACCCATGTTTCGGCGTGATGAACCACCCGAACACCGCCACCCTCCTGAACCACGTCTCATCAAGAATGCTCAACACAATTCACCAAATCCAAATATTTTCCACTTCGGGCTAAACAGGTGCCGGGAGATGGCCTCAGGGCATCATTTCATTTCTTCTCAAAACGAAGAGATTTTACTCACGAATCCGCTGGCTTTCACCCGAGAATCCTTTTAAACGGAGACTCACGGATTTTAACTGATATGACGAATTTTAACGGACACAACGAGTCTTAACGGACGCAACGGATTTTAACGGACACAACGGATTTTAACGGACCTAACGAGTCTTTACGGACGCAACGGATTTTAACGGACACAACGAGTCTTAACGGACGCAACGGATTTTATCGGACAAAACGGATTTTAACGGACACAACGGATTTTAACGAACACAACGAATCTTAACGGATGCAACGGATTTTAACGGATACAACGGCATGGGTTGGCCGTTATTCCCGCCCCACTCGTGTTAGAGAACTATTCGCCGGAGAGCAGGTGCTTTTGGTGGAACTATGAAACGGCGGAAATCATTGGAAATCGTGACAGGAAGAGTTGGGAAGGATTCGTATGAATTAAATGGATGTGAAGGGATTGAAAATTATTAAGGAGTGGAAAGGATTGAAAGGATTGGGAAGAGGAGGAATTATCAAGAGAATGCGCCAATCCATTACGACGATATAGCGCTTGGAATGTGGGGGGGGGGGGGTCAGGATTTGGGATGGAACGGAGGGGGGGAGAAAGGAATGGGGTCCTACCACTGCAACGGTCGGGTATTGAACGCCGACCTGTATGAAATAATTGAGTGGGAGGGTTTGAAAACGATTGGGAAGGATTGTAATCTATTAGGAAGGCTTGCAAACTATTGGAAAGAAAGGCGAATGATTTCAAAGTATTGGGTAGGATTAGGAAGGATTAGAAAATACTGAGAAGGATTGAAAATAAGTGGGAAGGATTGAAAATTATTGGGAAGAATTTAAAACACGTGAGAAGGATTGGAAACACTTGCCGAAGGTTGGACGGAAGTGGAAAGACTGGGAAGGATTTAAAATGACTGAGAAGGATTGAAAACCTTTGTGAAGGATTTATTTAGGCGAGGAGCAAGTTAGGTTAGGTTAGGTTAGGTTAGGTTAGGTTAGGTTAGGAGCAGAGCAAGGAGAAGTCCCAGAGATATGTTGTTGTTGTTTCAGATTTAGCTACTCAGGACGACGTGTCCATGTAGCACGGGCTATGGTGAGCCCGTAAATCCAGAGATAAGGGAGGGAACATCAAACCAGACACCACTAGAGGAGTTTGTGATTACCTGTGGGAGGGTGAGGAAGTTTCTGCTAGATTTGGACGTGACATAGGCTATAGGCCCGGGTGGAATATCACCATGGATTCTAAAGGAAGGAGCAGAAGCTCTGTGCCTACCACTCTCCATGGTGTACAACAAGTCACTGGTAACAGGTGAACTGCCAAAAATTTGGAAGACTGTCAATGTAGTCCCAATATACAAGAAGGTGATAGGCAGGAGGCTCTGAACTACAGGCCAGTGTCCCTAACTTGCATTCCATGCAAGATGATGGAAAAGATTGTGCGAAAAAAAACTAGTGGAACATCTGGAGCGGAAGAACTTTGTAACATTTAAAATGGAACTTTGGGAGATGAAGTCCTTCACGAAACGGACAAAGAAAAAGATCTGGGAGTTGATATCATGCCAAACCTGTCTCCCGAAGCCCACATCAAAAGAATAACATCAGCGGCCTATGCGAGGCTGGCTAGCATCAGAACTGCTTTCAGAAACCATTGTAAGGAATCCTTCAGAACCTTGTATACCACGTATGTAAGGCCAATCGTGGAGTATGCAGCCCCAGCATGGAGCCCGTATCTAGTCAAGCAAAAGACGAAGCTGGAAAAAGTTAAGTCCCAGAAAAAAGGCTAGTCCCAGAACTAAGAGGCATGAGTTATGAGGACAGATTACGTGACCTGCACCTCACGTCGCTGGAAGACAGAAGAGCTAGGGGAGACATGATCACTACATACAAAATTCTCAGGGGAATTGACAGGGTGGATAAGGATGGATTATTTAACACGGGTGGCACACGCACTTGGGGACACAGGTGGAAGCTGAGTACCCAAATGAGCCACAGAGACATTAGAAAGAACATTTTCAGTGTCAGAGTAGTTAGTAAATGGAATACACTAGGAAATGATGTAGTGGAGGCTGACTCCATACACAGTTTCAAATGTAGATAGATATGATAGAGCTCAGTAGGCTGAGGAATCTGTACATCAGTTGATTGACGGTTGAGAGGCGGGACCAAAGAGCCAGAGCTCAACCCCCTCAAGCACAATTAGGTGAATACAATTAGGTGAATACACACAGCACGACAAAGAGTGCTGGGAAGACGGGACACCACGAGCGTAGCTATCATCCTGTAACTACACTTAGGTAATTACACACACACACACACACATATATTCACACACACACACACACACACACACACACACACACACACACACACACACACACACACACACACACATATATACACACACACACACACACACACACACACACACACACACACACACACACACACACACACACACACACACACACACATATATACACACACACACACACACACACACACACACATCACACACACACACACACACACACACACACACACACACACACATCACACACACACACACACACACACACACACACACACACATACACACACACACACACACACACACACACACACACACACACACACACACACACACATCACACACACACACACATCACACACACACACACACACACACACACACACACACACACACACACATACACACACACACACACACACACACACACACACACACACACACATCACACACACACACACACACACACACACACACACACACACACACATACATACACACACACACACACACACACATCACACACACACACACACACACACACACACACACACACACACACACACACACACACACCACACACACACACACACACACATACACACACACACACATACACACACACACACACACACACATCACACACACACACACACACACACACACACACACACACACACACACACACACATACACACACACACACACACACACACACACACACACACACATACACACACACACACACACACACACACACACACACATACACACACACACACACACACACACACACACACACACACACACACATACACACACACACACACACACACACACACACACATACACACACACACACACACACACACACACACACACACACACACATACACACACACACACACACACACACACACACACACACACACACACACAGTTCGTCAACACCATCTACATAACAATAACAACAGGTTCCACTCTGCCTGTAATGACACTCCTTCCTATCACAACTCGCCCAACCGTTCCAACCCTCGTCTTGCCTCAGAGATTTTCCTGCTTTACCAATAAACTCTTGGGTGGGATTTTTTTTACCGTCAGATCAGCCAAAAAAAAAAAGAGCCCAGAGGGAATAGACAGAGACAGAAGGGGAAGAGAGAGAGAGACAACGAGACAGAAGGGACAGTAGTCAAAGCTAGCGAAAGAAGCGAGAATAGACGGAGGCTGAAGGAGGAGAAGGGAGGACAAGGAGACGAAGAGATAAGTGAGACAGTCTTATAATCTTATGACAAGTTTCGCGTATAAGAAAATGACAAAAAGAAGGAAGTCGAGTCGAGGGTAAGGCGCAGCTGAAGGTCAAAGTCCAGCTGCGTGGGTGACTTTGTCTAGCGGCCGAGACAGAATCCTTGAGACTTTATCCAGTCGTTTTCAACAGCCAGCAACACTTCAGCTGGTGTGTGTGTGTGTGTGTGTGTGTGTGTGTGTGTGTGTGTGTGTGTGTGTTGTGGCTGTGTAAGCGTCTGTTGCTACCAACTTAGCGCTGCCTCCAAATCCCTCGTTATCGATTAATACACCGGAGCCACTAGCCGCTGGCTTCTATCCCGGAACCCCTAGCCATAGACTTCTGTCCTATAATTAAACTAAAAACAAACAAACACTCCAGCGTCAGGCTTCTAGCTAGTCAAACAGCTTGTCCTCTTAACTAATAGGTCGCGTTGGTTACTTTATGGTTAACAACATTAAAAATGCAACCTACTATGACAAGTAGAGGCACACATTTCCTACGAATCGGACTTGATAGGTTAGGTGGGTTGCTTGGGTTCGTACGATTCTGTGTAGGTTAGGAGATTGGGGGTTTGTGTTTTGTTTACAGAGTGGCAAACAATGAGAACAGGAGTCGGTGAAAAGGTACCTAATCCCGGATCACAAACATCTTCACGTGTATAGTGTAGCTGGACATACTCCTCGTCTTGGTGTATACATACACTGAATTGGTGTATTTACACACAAGTGTGTGTGTATACACACACTTTGGTCCTGGACTATGTTAAGGACTTTAAAGTTTACCTGCTGGTTGGTCAGTTAGTTATTGTGGTAGCCTTAATAACCCTCCAGAGGTTGGTAGGTCCATCACCAAACTATATCTCCTAATGCAGGCGATGAGTCACAATAACGTGGCTGAAGTATGTTGACCAGACCACACACTAGAAATTGAAGGGACGGCGACGTTTCGGTCCGTCCTGGACCATTCTCAAGTCGATTGAGAATGATTCAAGACAATTCGACTTGAGAATGGTCCAGGACGGACCGAAACGTCGTCGTCCCTTCAATTTCTAGTGTGTGGTCTGGTCAATATATCTCCTAATAAGAGGATTCGGACGTCGGTTGCTGGTGTTGGCAAGTGTGACTGGTGACCCTGACCAGGGTCACTCTGAACACGACCCGGCCTAGGCCAGTCACCCTCGGCTGTTTACGGGCTCACCATAGCCCGTGCTACATGGACACTTCGTTCTGAGTAGCTAAATCTAAAACAACAACAACAACAACCCTCGGCTGAGGCTCCTCGGAGGCCGGCCAACACTCAATATCACATAAAGAACAGCCTGGCTTACATTTTCTTAAGAACAACTGTTTTAATTTACCCATAAGGCAGACCTAGTCAAACCCTAAACTGTTTATTTAATGAATTCACTACATTCTTACCCAAATTGATCCTACCGTAAAAATTGCAGTAGTTTAGGGAAATTAAAAAAAGCACTGCATGTTGTTGTTGTTAAAGATTCGCTACCTGGAACAAAGTTCCAAGTAGCACGGTCTATGCCCGCCAAACACACACCGAAACTACGACGTTGGTACAACGTTCGAACAAGTTTCAACACCTCCTAACCAGTTATAACAACCAATATAGCAAGTTGTAACAATGTTCTATTACGTCATAAACACGTTAAGCCAAAATGTAACAACTTTATTACAAGTTGTAGCAAGCGGAAAATAGAGACAGTTTCGGTTTGTGTTTCCAGGGTGGTGAGCCCGTAGCACTGCAGTATTGACGTTTCATACTTAAAACTCTTGCAAGTTAGGTTGGTAGCCTAGGTTTTGACGTGGTTAGTAGGGGCTAAACCCCTGCATTTTTTTACGGAGAGGATATTGAGACAGCCAGTGGGAAACCTAACTCCTGGGATACCCAGTGGACAGCCTTAGCCCATTTCATCTCGAGGAAAGCCCTGGTTTACGCTACCCAGAAGCCAATTCAGTCTTAAACCAGGATTTATCAAGCATTTATGTGACCACCTACGAAACCTGTACATCTTTTCTTAATCCTGCTGACTCGACACACTAAGGTTATTATTGTTATAAAGAACCTCGTAGTGCTTCGGGGTTCATAGTCTGTTTCACAGATGTAAACAAAGCCGCCATGATTGAAAAACAAGTTTTTTAACATTTTGTTTAAAAAGGGTTTTTAACATTAACAGGTTTCGTTCGTTTCGTTTCGTTTTTTTTTTTTTTTTTTTTTTTTTTTTTTTTTTTTTTTTTTTAGATATATACAAGTGTTCTTACATTCTTGTACAGCCACTAGTACGCGTAGCGTTTCGGGCAGGTCCCTGGAATACGATCCCCTGCCGCGAAGAATCGTTTTTTCATCCAAGTACACATTTTACTGTTGCGTTAAACAGAGGCTACAGTTAAGGAATTGCGCCCAGTAAATCCTCCCCGGCCAGGATACGAACCCATGACATAGCGCTCGCGGAACGCCAGGCGAGTGTCTTACCACTACACCACGGAGACTGTCTAGGTCATCAGGAAGGCTGAACCTACCCCAGGTTGGCCTGTATGCGACCTACTTGCAATCCTTAAGCTGAGTAGAAATGATACAAGATTTGACGTGACTACTAAAAGTGCTTTTCAGTCTTTCTCGTTGACTTAATGCACAAGACTACAGCATTGCATTGACCGGAAACTTTCACAATGACGTATAGATATCTCGCTTTGGATGTCTCCCGTGGTAATGTCTTCGTAGTGATGTCTCCTTATGTGAAGTCTTCGTAGCGATGTCTCCCTATGTGAAGTCTTCGTAGTGATGTCTCCGTTCCAATCAATCTCCATGTCAACTTCTACCCCTCTTCCCACACCAGTCCAATCAAGTCTTTCTTACTTATATCATCAACAAATACCTCAACACGTGCCTTATACTTATCTCAGTGATTTATATTGATATAAGTGCCTTATATCCAAGATATGGATTTATATTGATTTATATTGATATAAGTGCCTTATATCCAAGATATGGCCCGAAATGCCGAAATGCCGAAACGTTTATGCCCGAAACGCTTTGCGTAATAGTGGCTTTAGTCATTGTATGTACTAGCTCTACCTATAAGTCAACCAATCTTTGTAAAAATTTATTGTATGTATGTACCTTACCTAAATAAACATTTTATTTTATTTTTATTTATATATTTCGCAGGTGGTTTTATATTTTGACTGTAATTTATATAGCTGATTTATTCATTCTTCATATATATATTTAAATTGTATTTTGCATTTGCGGAGGATAAATGCGACTTTTGGTAATAATAACAAGAAACTGGAAAATATATGACCGGTTATTCTCATGAAAACAAAACAAAAGGGCAATAAATTTTAGAGTAGACGTGTGGCACATGCAATATGTGCAGAATTTATAGTTGAAATGTACAAAAAAAATGATTTAACAAATAATTTCATGGCATTTATTGTATTTTGAAAATTACAATTCTTCAGCCACGCGAAATATACAATATTCGCTAGCGAACGCACACGGACATTCAGAGATATAGATATAGGGATGTACACACAGAGAAAGATGTACACATAGATGCATATGTACATAGCAAGGGGCAACAAGATGATTTGGACAGACTGAAGGATCTAACAAATGGCTACTAGAGTTTAACTCAAGTAAATGGAAGGTAATGAAGCTAGGTGGATGAAGCAGGAGGCCAGACACAAGGTACAAATGAGGGGATCTACTTCATGAAACTGCCAGAGAGAAAGAGAGAGAGAGAGAGAAGTGTAAGGGCCTGATGTCACAGAAGTCACACCAAACATGTCTCCTGAAGCAATCAACGCAAACAACGCAGTACGTTGTAGCAACGTTATTATGGTCCTAAATAGTAAACAAATAAAGTTGTGATCACGTTGTGTACGTGTTGGGCTCGAGGGGGGGGGGGAGGGTGTTGTTTCTCATGCCATTAGAAAGGGGGGGGGGGGGGGAGGAAACAAGGGAGATATGCTCACCACATGGGTATGTAACATGGTACTCACCCCAGTACATGACGTGGTACCAGCACCCTCATTAATTCCAGAGTTTACAAGGTTAGTTTGCTACCTGTGTTTCGGAGGAGCTCCATACTCAGTAAATTCTCCTAGATACCAGGCGAGGGCGCCAGGGATATCCCCAGCTCCCAAAGTCACCTCCCTTGGCTCACCATATATCCCTTGGGGGATAACCCTCGCTGGACTGGTAAAATAAGGTCCTGAAGCAGCCATAATATATATGTCAGGGCTGTGAGAGGTTTATGTGAGGTTTTCCAGTGCTTAAGTTCGAATGACAGTATTTTGTGTGTATGTGTGTGTGTGTGTGTGTGTGTGTGTGTGTGTGTGTGTGTGTGTGTGTGTGTGTATCTATGTATGCATGCATATATTTCTGTATAAAATGTATAGTTTTAGAAACTGTCTGAGCTACTTTCCACAAAGTTTACCAGAGCTCATAAAGTCTCCCGGATTTTCAGTCTGCCAGTCCTCTACTTGTAAACTCCCCACTACAAATTCCGATTCCCGTGTCTTCCTCGAATCGCCGAATCCGTTTAATCTCTACGGTGTAATTCCTAACAGACCTTTCAGAGTTTTTAATCCTTAATTTTTCATGGATTAATTAGCAGATTTGACTATTAGAAGTCTCCAACGGCAAGAAATATATTTGGTTGTATATTTCAGTCAAACTGATGGAAATGTGGTAGTGTGTTTAGTAAGCCAAGTAGATATAAGATGGATAGTGGGAAGTGGGATAATCTGGAGAATGGAAGTATTATAATTTCCACAAGATGTGTGGCCCTGTCTGAAGACAAAAGCTGTGTCGACTTCGATGATCAACAATTAAATCTTTCTTAATGCTTTTTATTTTAAATAGGAGAGAACAGGAGTAGACACTTCCTGACTCCTGTTAGCAGGCAGGGAGCTTTCCCTTTCCATAGCTCAAGTTAAGCCTCGGCCTGCCAGTTTTACACAGGAATATACAGAAGTAAACGGTACCTGACTCCTGTTAGCATGCAGAGAGCTTTCCCTTTCCATAGCTCAAGGTAAGCCGTGGCCTGCCAGTTTTACACAGGAATATACAGAAGTAAACGGTATCTGACTCCTGTTAGCAGGCAGGGAGCTTTCCCTTTCCATAGCTCAAGTTAAGCCTCGGCCTGCCAGTTTTACACAGGTATATACAGAAGTAAACGGTATCTGACTCCTGTTAGTAGACTGAGAGCTTTCTTTTCCCATAGTTCAGGGAAATCCTTATCGTACCAGTTGTACACAAATGGGTACAGGAGCAAACAACTTCTGACTTGTTAGCATAGATCATGATAAACCTTACCCTATTACTTTCCCTGCAATACAAACAAACTTAGGAATGTAACGTAAGTCTATTGTGAAACAAGTGTGTATAATTGGCGACGATAGTTTGCAAGTCTTGGAAAGACCTTTACCTTGTTACCTAGCAGTAAATAGGTACCAGGGAGTTAGACAGCTGCTATGGGCTGCTTCCTAAGGGGTGTGTGTAACAAAAAAGGAGGCCTGGTCGAGGAATGGCCACGGGGACGCTAAGCCCCGAAATCATCTCAAGATAACCTCAAGATAAGAAGAGAACAAATACTTTGCGAAAAGTGGTCGATAATTGATTTAGGAGATTAAATATATTATTTCAAATATAATAAAAGCTACACAAAAAAAAATGCCTAGGAAAGCTTAAGCCAGACTGAAGCAAGCCCAGGGAAATATGCTATGTGAATTGTTGACCAGACCACACACTAGAAGTTGAAGGGACGACGACGTTTCGGTCCGTCCTGGACCATTCTCAAGTCGATTGTGAGATTGATT
This sequence comes from Procambarus clarkii, assembly GCF_040958095.1. NCBI lineage: Eukaryota > Metazoa > Arthropoda > Malacostraca > Decapoda > Cambaridae > Procambarus > Procambarus clarkii. Next base: position 19,913,913 of record NC_091207.1, on the reverse strand, counting down.
GTGTGAGACATTCACACAATCGACTTGAGAATGGTCCAGGACGGACCGAAACGTCGTCGTCCCTTCAACTTCTAGTGTGTGGTCTGGTCAACATACTTCAGCCACGTTATTGTGACTCATCGCCTGCATGCTATGTGAAGGCTGTACTGTGAGGAGGGCAGGGGAGGGCAGCGTGCGTGTGTGGAGGTGGGCAGCCCCTGGAGACGCCAAGCTTTATTAAGCTTGGGCTGGAAACGTGAGTAGGATTCAAGAGCACCCAATCCCTTTACCGTAAATCTTGACTTATAACAAACTCTCGACTTGATTTACCTCTAGCGTCGCTGCGGCCTCTGTTTGAAAGGTCGACTTGTGGTAAAAATTTATATGAAGTAATATATATATATATATATATATATATATATATATATATATATATATATATATATATATATATATATATATATATATATATATATATATATAATAAAATTGAAGTGTCAGTGACAAATATATTCAAATAATCAGGTCATTCTTCCTATGTAGTCAAATTGGTAACATTTATAAATGTACTAACAAAGAGTATTATCTCCAATGGTATAACCCAATATATGAAGATACTAACTTTTTATATATTTTCCCATAAATATTTAAAACTATGTGAGAGGGGAAACTGGTCTATTTTTCCCCTATGTTCCCGACTCTTCTGGATACAAAACACCTTAGAACGATCGGAGATTAATTTAGTATAAAATCCCAACTAATTACTCTAAACGTTAGTCCAAAATATCCACAAAACTGGATCATAGTTTCTTATCATTAACGATGCTCTGTGTCTGTGATAATGCTGTAATGATGCTGTAATGCTGTATGCATATATCTACAGCCTTCACTACCATCAAGGGCAAAGAGAGCTGCATAAAGGGAGGACGAGGTTCAAGCATAACGTGGAATATAATTATAATTCGGTCACTTATACATTCTTGATAGAAACGAGTTCATTTTAGGTTCCCCTTTATTTCATGACGCTAAACCCCTCTGTCAAGCAGCGTGTACTCAACACCTGGCACAGTACCTTTCCTGTAGGAGTAGCGACAAAGTAGTGTGCGTAGAGAGATATCCTTCTTGTAAATTGCTCACCTGCTCCCGCTTCCTAAACTGGCGCCCACGTATCCATACTTATATAATTTGCTGTGATGGTAGAATACGTATAATCATATAAGCTGTCAAGTTATACGAAGGCACGACGACGTCGAGTCTCGCCATATATATGATGATAGGTGGGATCAATACAGCTCGGCCCTTAGTTGTATTGACAGGGAATATTGTAGAGGACTCGCTGATATTAACAGAGTGAGCCGTCCGCCACGGCACTCCAACCGTCGGGCTTGGACTTGAACTCTCGGAGAGAGAGAGACGGAGTCGGTAATTGGGCAGTTGGCACTTGACGTAACTCATGGAAGATGGTAATACCAGGTGTTTGAACAGTCTAATTACGTGTTTATGTTAGTTTTAACACCTCCAACGCCCTCCAACCAATAAATGTATAATTCCGGTGCTAGTATACATTTTGCATGGATATATTTCAACCTACATGAATATATTTCTTGCTTGACCTGTATGGATATATTTTTCGTTATCTTAACGTGACCGGATATTTTTTCCGCTTGTTTATGTCTACTTCCAGTTTTAAAAAAATATATATAATTTATTTATTTTAAAAATTAAATTTTAAATATTACCAATAAATGTTGGAGAAGATGTATGTCTTCCAGGAAAAAAAATTACGTAGATTAATCGTGAAATGTAAAAACAGTTTGTTTGAAAATCATGTTGTTTTAAAAAGATTTATTAAATTAATTTTTCATGTTGAGTGTTTCCTAAGCGTCTATGAGATTTTATTTTACTAATAAGCAAATTAATAATGACTTTTTCAATGCTACAATTATGGAATTAATCATTTTAAAATCTATTAATTTATACAAATTTACGAATACATTTTAAAGGCGAAGGTTAATGGAGTTTTTAAATACTTGTGTATGAAGGAAAATCTTATAGTCGTTTGTGGATGTATTTGTCACCAATAAATTTGGATTTATTTCTTCTTAAGATGTATTTGTGTAGTCTGCAGATATTCACTTAGATTTAATTTAATTCACTTAAATAAATCATATAATTTTTTAGAAATATTGATATAATAATAATAATAATAATAAAAATCATAATAATAATAAAAAAAATAATAAAAAAATAATAAAAAAATATTAATTATTATTGTTATTATTCTCTAGCTCCTTTATCCCTGTTCCTCGCCTCCTTTTCTCTGTATTTCTCCCTTTATCTCTCTTCCCCTTCCACTATGTTTTAAGGGTGAAATTTTCTCAAATAAATACACAGTTGAAATACAAAAGGCAATACCGTAACAAATATAATATAGCCGATGAAATGCAATGCATAAAAGTATTTTCAACAAAATCTATTGCAGAAAATACTCTGAGAAAGCTCTAAGGAGAAGCGGTATTATTTCCTTCAATGCAGGATTTTTTGGGTTTTCCAATAGAAAAAAATGTCCCCGTAAAAATGGTCTAATGCTCCTTCAGAGAAAATAATGGATAATTCTTGTATTGTGTTCCCATATTTTGTCAGTTGGGAGTGCAGGCGTGTGTGTTCATGAGTTAAGGGGGTTTGGGGGGTTGGGGGAGGGGGTTTGGGGGAGGGATCTGGGGGGAGGAGGGTAGTGTTTTGAAGGCAGGGGAGTGGTATTTTTTTTTTGGAGGGGGGTGTTCTGATATCTGTATCAAGTGGTAAGAGGGGTATGTGGTGATGGCAGTGGATTGCACATATGTGAGTCTATGGGGTCAGGTGTGTGTGTGGAGTACAGGTGTGGGTGGGTCTTGAGTGGGTGGTATGGAGTGCTTCAGTGACTTGTAAGGTGAGTCTTAATGGGACTCACCAAACACTCATGTGTGTAGATTTTTGGGTCAATGGGTGAATGATGGGCGCAGTTAACTCATTCTGCTGTATATAACCCCATTTTTATTGTATAATGCACCTAACTCATTTTTTCAAAACTAAACTTTTTTTATTTTCATTTTCCTCTGAATTAAAATAAAAAAAACAGTGTTACGAAACGACAAATATCTGCCTAAGGGCTATCTTTTTTATCTTACAAAATAGTACCTAAATAGCTGGTAAACACCTGACCAGAGTAATTTTCAGGCCAGACGATAACAGAAGAGTATATATATATATATATATATATATATATATATATATATATATATATATATATATATATATATATATATATATATATATATATATATATTATATGTGAGGTCCGGTCCACTTGCCCATTTCTGGTGGAATAAGTTACGACGAAATTATGACCAAAATTTTTGCACAAATTCATTGGGAATTAACCAAGTGCTGATTGGCTCTATTATTACTGTGCCACCTCACTCTCATGTCCACTTATCACGCTACAATCATGTCTTGAAAAAACAAAACAAATCCTTGGTTTTCACTTCATTTTTGGTCGCAGATTTGTAAGGGCTGCTAATATATATTGGGGTGTTGAGCTCGTCTCTGTATGTGTGTAATAGACTGTATGTTTGTTCACTTGTCTCTACGTCATTTAGACCGTCTGTATATCTGTCAGACCGTCTGTACGTCTGTCAGACCGTCTGTAAGTATGTCAGACCGTTTGTAAGTCTGGCAGACCGTCTATACGTCTGTCAGACCGTCTGTATATCTGTTAGACCGTCTGTAAGTATGTCAGACCGTTTGTAAGTCTGGCAGACCGTCTATACGTCTGTCAGACCGTCTGTACGTCTGTCAGACCGTCTGTAAGTATGTCAGACCGTTTGTAAGTCTGGCAGACCGTCTATACGTCTGTCAGACCGTCTGTACGTCTGTCAGACCGTCTGTACGTCTGTCAGACCGTCTGTAAGTATGTCAGACCGTTTGTAAGTCTGGCAGACCGTCTATACGTCTGTCAGACCGTCTGTACGTCTCTCAGACCGTCTGTAAGTATGTCAGACCGTTTGCAAGTCTGGCAGACCGTCTATACGTCTGTCAGACCGTCTGTACATCTGTCAGACCGTCTGTAAGTATGTCAGACCGTTTGTAAGTCTGGCAGACTGTCTATACGTCATTTAGACCGTCTGTACGTCTGTCAGACCGTCTGTAAGTATGTCAGACCGTTTGTAAGTCTGGCAGACCGTCTATACGTCTGTCAGACCGTCTGTACGTCTGTCAGACCGTCTGTAAGTATGTCAGACCGTCTGTAAGTCTGCCAGACCGTCTGTACGTCTGGCAGACTGTCTGTACGTCTGTCAGACCGTCTGTACGTCTGGCAGACTGTCTGTACGTCTGCCAGACCGTCTGTACGTCTGGCAGGTCGTCTGTACGTCCGCTAGTCTATCTCTTACGTTCGTAATTCCGTCTCTGGGTTCGAAAGTCCGTCTTTGCGTTCGCCAGTCCTTCTCTAAGTTCGAAACAAGACCAGTCGTATCCAATGCTACGAGTGCTAGGGGCTCTGATCTGAAACTTTTAAATTAAACTTTCTCTGCAGTGATATACCACCAAGCGATAAACTTACACGGAAAGTTCGTTAAGTCAGCTTAGGATATCTGTGATAGAATTGCTTAAGCTCATTGCTCTACTGGCTGGACGTGATATCAAAGCAAAATAAGATCTGTAAGGGATGTTGTTGCTGCTTTGGGTGTGTACCGGGACGGAACGGAGATGCTGAGAGTGTGTGGTCTGATGGATAGGTTTGGTAACTGGCTCTTGCATATGGTGGGATGGAGCCCACAGGTAAGGCTGTGTGTATGTGTATGGGTGTGTGTGTGTGTGTGTGTGTGTGTGTGTGTGTGTGTGTGTGTGTGTGTGTGTGTGTGTGTGTGTGTGTGTGTGTGTGTGTGTGTGTGTGTGTATTTACTATTTGTAACCTGCTGGACCCGAGCTGCTAGCTCTTGGACCCCCGTCTTTCAAACCGTTGTCGGAGAGGTTCACGCTACGATTCCATGTGGTGTTGACAGGTTTACCCTACCACCTTGTGGAATGTAGACAGCTTCATGCCATCTGGTGTACACATCATGGTTTACCAAACTACTTTTGTCTGCATTACCCCATATGGCGACCTATGTTCCCGCTTCACGAATCAGCTACAAAAGGCGGCCCTTCCCCAGCCATATTTCAGCTTCACGAAACAGTCTCAGAAGATGGTTGTATGGAATTTGTAAACTGGATGGGGAGCGGTGTGGTGTCATCACTCAGCCTCGGCTGGAGATGGAAAGTAAAACCGAACTTGAGAGATTAACGGGCTTAGTCCTGGGAGGCAAGTCTCCAAACTTCTCATTGAGAGAATGATGGCGCGATTCTTTAAGTGTGGCCAGTGGTCGTGAAGTGAAGAGAGAGAGAGAGAGAGAGAGAGAGAGAGAGAGAGAGAGAGAGAGAGAGAGAGAGAGAGAGAGAGAGAGATAGAGGCAGAGGCAGAGACAGGAGGGAAGGGCACTATCAGTAGAGAGCGCCAAGCCATTACGAATATATTTCACTGTGAAGGAATCAGGATAAGGATTTTTGATGGTACGAGAGGGGGGGGGGGGAGGAATGGTGACCAATCACTTGTGGACGGTCGGGGGATTGAACGCCGACCTGTATGCAAGCGAGACCATCGCTCTACCGTCCAGCCCATGTGGTTGGGAGAAATAGAAGTGGAGAGAAACACAGAGAGAAACAGACGGAGACATTGAGAGGCAGAGACAGAGAGAGAGAGAGAGAATGAGAGACAGAACGAGACAAAGCGTGAATTCCAGGTGCCAAACCGTTCCAAATAGAGTTTCCCCCCCCCCTGGGCTCTGACCGGGATCCTCTGTTATTTACAATTTATATAAACAATACACACACACGCACTGAACAGAAACGATAGTGAGTTTGCAGGTGATAAAAAAAAGGTCGGGAAATAATACCAGAAAAAGTCTAAAAATTGCTATTAGACAATTTACATTTTAAAAAATTGGAAAACAAAATTTGCAAATGGAGTTTAATGTTTTAACAAATGAATAGTTCTGAGTCTAAGTAATAATAATAGTTATCATATAAGTGGACAATGTTGAAATTAGACATACTTTATGTGGACAAAAGCGGATATATATATACTGAGTTTATACACCCATGACCGGGATATACTGAGAGGTGTATATCTTGCCCCTCAGTATATATACACTTTATACTTGCTCATAACTCAGTTACAGCCCCGCTACTGTGCCAGGTAAGTCCACTACGGGCTCACCATAGCCCGTGCTACTTTGGAACTTTTGTTCTAAGTAGCTGAATCTAAAACAACAACAGCTCATAAGTCAGTTAGCTATTGAGGCAGTAGAAATAGAAGGCGGTATTGTGGCTATTTTAATAAAAATAGCCTAAGCTACTCCGTCCTTATAAGATGTATTTTAGTATCTAAATAAACTTACTTGAACTTAAAAGCCCATCTCGAAACTTGCTGGTTGGTCAGTAAGCAATTGTGGTGACCAACCACAATTGACCTTAATAACCCTCCAGAGGTTGGTAGGTAAGGTAGGTTGATATTAAGGCTGATAGGCCTTTTAAGATCAACACGAAACGATTCTACGACGTCAAATGTTATTTTTTTTTAGCTTTATCATGCCCTTGTTAGGCCTAGTTTAGATTATACAGTAAGGTGAACAAATCCACAAGGGCCGTGACGAGGGAGGATTCGAACCTGCGTCCGGGAGCATCCCAGACACTGCCTTAATCGACTGAGCTACGACACGGTAAAAGAGTTGAAACCGAAGTTCTACTGAACTTTTGTGTCTGGGATGCTCCCGGACGCAGGTTCGAATCCTCGTCACGGCCCTTGTGGATTTGTTCATTTGATGCATCACGTTAGTGTGATCTCTGTGTGTATACAGAAAGATCATTACCAAGAGACAGTTCTATGTCAATATGACTGTACATTACTTGGAAGGAATATGAGAACAATGACCCTAGAATATGACAGCCCAGCCTCCTGCTTTGGTAGTACTTATAGTAACGATGAGGACCATAGTATATATACCGACGTACAACAAAATTAGAAAGTAGAAATTGGCACTATTGACGCAAAACTATTTTCTACTTTTGTTGCAAAGAGAAACTAAACTAACCCAACCTAATCTTACTAGGCCAAAAACACGATATCTGAGGCCTAATGTAGTACATTTGTGTGCTATACTAGGCCTAGGAATATTGGAGTATGTTTTTTTAGCTTATTTTTTTCCGACTATAAAGTGAATAGTACAAAGTTCTACTATCTGATTCCTTAGAACGGCAATCTTTGTATTATGATGTACAAAAACTACTATCTAAACAGGAGAATGAGTTGGATATGAGGACGGGAGGGACCAAGGACTATCGGGATCAAACTCCGACTCTGCACGAAGCAAGGCCGTCGCTCAACCGACCCGTCCAAGTGAATGGACGGTAGAGCGACATTCTCGCTTCACGCAGGTCGGCGTTCAATCCCCCGACCGTCCACAAGTGGTTGGGCACCATTCCTTCCCATTCCCCGTCCCATCCCAAATCCTGATCCTGACTACTTCTCAGTGCTATATAGTCGTCGTGGAGAGGGGGGACCTGCTGCCTGGGTAACAGCTTCTCCCCCGAATCAACCTACCCTGGCTTTGCGCCCTGGTGAGGCCACTCCAGACCGACAACCAGAGAGCAACCCCATAGTCTCCTGAGACTCATGGATGCCTACTACTACTACTATAGTCGTAATGGCTCGGCGCTTTCCCTTGACAATTCCCTCCCTCCCTCCCTTTATGTTAAGGTTCGGTCACCATTCTTAAGAACGGGCATAAATTCACTTGAACATTTATAATGACGGATTGCAAATCTAACGACGGAAATTAGTGTCCGTCCTGTACGTCAAGAACTTTAAGGAGGTTCATGTGTAAGTTTTGATAAGACTGAAGTGTGCAAGTGTAAGTTTTGATAAGACTGAAGTGTACAAGTGTAAGTTTTGATAAGACTGAAGTGTACAAGTGTAAGTTTTGATAAGACTGAAGTGTACAAGTGTAAGTTTTGATAAGACTGAAGTGTACAAGTGTAAGTTTTGATAAGACTGAAGTGTGCAAGTGTAAGTTTTGATAAGACTGAAGTGTACAAGTGTAAGTTTTGATAAGACTGAAGTGTACAAGTGTAAGTTTTGATAAGACTGAAGTGTACAAGTGAGTGAAATGGAATAACAAATGTATATTTAATAAGGCGTTACATATAACGACGCAAGAAACGACCTAATAACGGTCCAGGAGGGACCGAAACGTCGTCGTCTCTTCATCTTCTGATTGGTTTGGTTATCGTGGTCAGCCACGTTGTTGTGACTCGCCCTCTGCATGACAACACAAATTAGAACGCGAAACAATGGAAATTGTTTCCATTGAACTACACTACACACAGAGATCACACTAACGTGATGCATCAAATGAACAAATCCACAAGGGCCGTGACGAGGATTCGAACCTGCGTCCGGGAGCATCCCAGACACTGCCTTAATCTGTTGGAATCGTTCGAATCTTCGTCACGGCCCTTGTGGATTTGTTTCCATTGAAGTTTCCAATGGAAGTTTTTATTAGAAAATATTATTTTTTTTTTTTAGAAAATAACTGGTTAAATACTAGTTTGGAAACAGGGTTGTTGATTTTAGGAATAAATTACCAGCTAACGTAATTGACGCAGAACTATCAGGAGAAAGCGCCAAGCTATTACGTCTATATAGCACTTGGAAGGTGTCAGGATAAGGATTTGGGATGGGACGGAGGGGGAGGATGATATTCTATACTAATGAAACACACACCGAAACTACGACGTTGGTACAATGTTCGAACAAGTTTTAACACCTCCTAACCAGTTATAACAACCAATATAACAAGTTGCAACAACGTTCTAATACGTTATAAACACGTTAAGCCAAGATGTAACAACTTTATTACAAGTTGTAACAAGCGGAACATAGAGGCAGTATAGGTTTGTGTTTGCAGGGTACTAATGAAACACTTATTCACTGAGAATTGTAATGTATAATTGCCTTGTAAAACTTATGTATATATATGATTTATATTGTATCTTCTTAAATAAAGATAAAAAAAAAAAGCTTGTAGGGTTGCATGTTGGGGTAGGTCAGTAGTTCGACCTTTGGGTGCGGGGGGGGGGGGAGGGGGAACTCGATATAAGCCTAACGTGTATAAATAAACAACTGTCCCGTCCGCTACAAAATTAATTATGAATTATTACGTTGTATAACCCTGGGGATGCGAGGCTTGGAGCACAGGGCTGAAAAAAAAATTGTGACGATTACTTTTTATGCCTTGCAGGACATTTTCAGTGTCCAAGTGATGAATAATAATAATTACTCAACACCGTCTGCTACTGGTCCACTGAAGACAATACTATCTTCAGCGAAGGTAGTACCCTGGAAACACAAACCGAAACTGTGTCTATTTTCCGCTTGTTACAACTTGTAATAAAGTTGTTACATCTTGGCTTAACGTGTTTATGACGTATTAGAACGTTGTTACAACTTGTTATATTGGTTGTTATAACTGGTTAGGAAGTGTTAAAACTTGTTCGAACGTTGTATCAACGTTGTAGTTTCGGTGTGTGTGTAGTAGTAGTAGGCATCCATCAGTCTCAGGAGACTATGGAGTAGCGCTCTGGTTGTCGGTCTGGAGTGGCCTCACCAGGGCGCAAAGCCAGGGTAGGTTGATTCGGGGGAGAAGCTGTTACCCATGCAGCAGGTCCCCCCTCTCCACGGCGCTGAAAGTCTCCAATGGAAAAGCATACGAAAGGCATAGAAGGTGGATATAACGTATCGTAACTGGCCAGTATATTTGATATAGCGAGTGTTCGTATCCTGAATGAGGGTGTTGGAGGGATCCCAATGTCCTTAATCTGCTTCGTTACTCTTCAGTAACTTTCCTTGTTAGTTACAGTGGGTCCTGGTGATGGTGGGAGGCCTCACTGGCCAAGCTTTCGATAGTGTCTGTGACGAGGTGTGAACCATTTGTGTTCCGGGAGACTCTGGCTATAGCCTGTTGTGTTGTTGTGCTCATGTTCCCTGGCGAACTGTAATGTTTCTTGGTCCATTGGTCCATTATCCCTGCCAGTCTCTGTCTCTCTCTCTATCCTAACCATTTATCCTTCTATCCTCACCCCTCCCAGCCTGTATCCTGCCATCCTTACGCCATTACGTTTCATCCTGACTATGTAAAACATCCAGTCAATAAATGTAATTTGGTAATGTGCAGTTTGATCAAGGCCCAAGAATGTGTAAATGAGTGATAAACGGATGACAAAATTCTTTCTCCGTTTGAAGTAGACCTTTGGCTGTTGCGCGCGGGCTGAGGTCTCTCCCCGAGCGGGTCGGAGCGGGGGCTTGTGTGTGGGCCCTTGGGTACCAGCACCTCCACCTGTTGTCTTACTGCCTGCCCATGGGCACGTTGGGGTACGTCTCCCAGAAGAGCTTCTACCTTCTGCCCTTTCAGAGCTTGCTGGTCCTCCTCTTGCAGCGTCTACAACCCGTCCCTAAATAGACCATTTACACGCTTCCCCCTTAGAGTCATCACCCATTAGCCTCAAAGAACCTTTACCCCCTACCACTACAAAATCTTCACCCCCTTCCCCCACAGAACCTTCTCCCCTTACCCCCAAAAAGGCTTCACTCCCTACCCCCTAAAGCCCTCCTCCCCTTACCCCCAAAAAGGCTTCACTCCCTACCCCCTAAAACCCTAGTCCCCCTACCTCCAAAAAGGCTTCACTCCCTACCCCCTAAAACCCTAGTCCCCCTACCCCCAAAAAGGCTTCACTCCCTACCCCCTAAAACCCTAGTCCCCCTACCCCCAAAAAGGCTTCACTCCCCACCCCCTAAAACCCTAGTCCCCCTACCCCCAAAAAGAAAAATAAGGTGGTGACGAATATGGCATATTTAGGATATCATCTAATACGCTTCCTGATGGGCGTAGTGGTTATCTTGATGCGTATATGTCTGGATGTTATTGTGATCTTCTCTCATCTCACTGGATACTTTCCTCATGCTCATGGCAAGCCAGTCTGGTTTAGGTACACCCTTATTCCCCTGCGTGACTGGCTTTTCTAAAGAAATGAGTGATTAGTAATTGCCCATCGACTTGCACTTGTCGGTGTAGTGATGGATTGGTTCTTGAGCAGGACCGACAACCAGAGCGCAACTCCATAGTCTCCTGAGACTGATGGATGCCTACTACTACTACTGTTGTCGTAGAGCTCATGTACTCTTATAGCAGCCTGTAATACCGCAGCAGCCTGCTTTATTACGTCGACTAACACATTTCCACAGCCTGCATTATTATTTTATCCTGAAATCTTGCATTTCCATCTTCCATTTCAACAGTTTGTATTCGTATATCAACCTGTACTATTTCAGCAACCTGTACCATAATATCAGCCTGTAACCATACATGATCTAGTACTATTATTTCAGCTGTAACTATAGATCAGCCTGTATTATTTCAGCATTATCATTATATCAGCCTGTAACAATATATCAGCCTCTATTAATAAATAAACCTCAATTGCACATCAGTCTGTACCATTTTACATCAGTCTGTACCATCACTTCAGTCTGTATCATCACATCAACCTGTACCATCACATCAGCCTGTACCATCACTTCAGTCTGTATCATCACATCAACCTTTACCATCACTTCAGTCTGTATCATCACATCAACCTGTACCATCACATCAGCCTGTACCATCACTTCAGTCTGTATCATCACATCAACCTTTACCATCACTTCAGTCTGTATCATCACATCAACCTGTACCATCACATCAGCCTGTACCATCACATCAGCCTGTACCATCACATCAGTCTGTATCATCACATCAACCTTACATATTAAAAACTGTAACTAAGCAAACTAACCACGAAGCATTGCAAATAATTATATGGTGGTGATTTCATGAGATTAGTTGAAATATGACATAATAACACCAAACGCTTCCCCCCGGGGATGAATGTTTCCTCTTTGGCATCAGTCTCAACTGATGCTGGGATTAAGTGATGCGATTAATTGTCTGAGATTAATTGATGGTTCAAGAGGATCAACCGGATCACCTTCAACCATCAATTAATCCTCAGACGTACACACACACCACAGAAGCGATGCTGGAGCGTCTCACTTTGATCATGGACTAATTGGAAACACTTGACCATGGGCCACTTATCGAACTTCAGTCGGGTTCGATTCCCCAGTGATATGATGAACTATAATGATTATTATTATTAAATACTGCAGTTAAACGTGGTTATTCATTTCTTGCATCATTCGATGCGTTTTTATCATTATAATAATGTATATGGCATTGATTTTTTTACTATTATCTTAAGTATAATGTTTATGTGTTGTGTGAATAAAAAAAATATCCTTTTTAATATTACACACACTATGTAACAGCCAGTTTATTATCACACAGTAGCCAGCATCTACTCCCTGATGTCCACACACTAGCCAGCATCTACTCCCTGATGTCCACACACTACCCAGCATCCACTCCTTCATCTCCACACACTAGCCAGCATCCACTCCTTCATCTCCACACACTAGCCAGCATCCACTCCTTCATCTCCACACACTACCCAGCATCCACTCCTTCATCTCCACACACTAGCCAGCATCCACTCCTTCATCTCCACACACTACCCAGCATCCACTCCTTCATCTCCACACACTAGCCAGCATCCACTCCTTCATCCCCACACACTACCCAGCATCCACTCCTTCATCTCCACACACTACCCAGCATCCACTCCTTCATCTCCACACACTACCCAGCATCCACTCCTTCATCTCCACACACTACCCAGCATCCACTCCTTCATCTCCACACACTAGCCAGCATCCACTCCTTCATCTCCACACACTACCCAGCATCCACTCCTTCATCTCCACACACTACCCAGCATCCACTCCTTCATCTCCACACACTAGCCAGCATCCACTCCTTCATCCCCACACACTAGCCAGCATCCACTCCTTCATCTCCACACACTAGCCAGCATCCACTCCTTCATCACACACTAGCCAGCATCCACTCCTTCATCTCCACACACTAGCCAGCATCCACTCCTTCATCACACACTAGCCAGCATCCACTCCTTCATCACACACTAGCCAGCATCCACTCCTTCATCTCCACACACTAGCCAGCATCCACTCCTTCATCTCCACACACTAGCCAGCATCCACTCCTTCATCACACACTACCCAGCATCCACTCCTTCACCACACACTAGCCAGCATCCACTCCTTCATCACACACTACCCAGCATCCACTCCTTCATCTCCACACACTACCCAGCATCCACTCCTTCATCACACACTACCCAGCATCCACTCCATCTCCAGGCAGACGTCGGCGAGTTTTCAACATGATATATCATTTGAGATTGTCAAGGTTTTAGACCAGAATTATGCAAATGTTTAGAACCTTGTTACCTCTAATACATGATTCATTTTAATATGGCAATATATAAAGATTACAATGCTTCATAAGGTCGTGTAATGTGTTATTTGCATAAGCTTGCAATTCTTTCTTTGTGAGATATCATAAAGCTCGTTGCAGGGTCGGGGTTCGATCCTGCATGGTCTTCCCTCCGTCGACATCTCTGAGTTCCTATTTTATTCTCAAATATCATCCAAGTGCTATTTAGTATAACTGGATTAGCCTCTCACAATAATTATCGCATTTTCCTTATCATGTAGTGTAGGGATCCCCAGACTACTATGCTACGGATTATGCAGTCAGTGAGTCACAGTAACATGGCCGAAGACATGATCACGACACACATTGGAAAATGACGAAACATCAACGTTTCAGGTCCATCCTGGACCATTATTCTGGGAATTATGTTTGGATTGATGTTGGGCTTAGGGATTTTCAACCTCTGGAGGGTTATTAAGCTTACTGCCCAACCAGCTCTTTACTTCTGAACAGATTGTATGACTAAAGTAAACTTTCTGTGCATGTAAACCGAGAACTGGGTGTAAGTTCTCTGTGTACACACACAGT
>NC_091207.1:19869820-19894820 GCF_040958095.1 Procambarus clarkii | reverse complement strand
TTCTTATGTTTCTTTTCACTGTCGATGGTAATTGAAAAATCAATTCTCCAAAATTCGTTTTTATTTCTAGTCTGACGCGACACTTGAACACGTTTCGTGATAACTTATTACATTTTCAAAGACTTTAGTTTACACACACACAACTATAACATGCAAACACTAAACAGAGTTCTACTATGCTATCATTTAAACAGCTTTATATATATATATATATATATATATATATATATATATATATATATATATATATATATATATATATTTATATATATATATATATATATATATATATATATATAATCTGGCTTATTATGCAAAAATATGCAGTAGTGGTGGCCCTTAGTGCTCCTACATCAGCGGAAGGAGGTCATTCTGGTGGTGGTAGGCGAAGGAAGAGACCAGTGAGGCGAAATTGTGGTGTTGAACACGGCTGCTGGTCCCTCTGATAGTGACTCCCCCCTCACCTCCCTCACTCTCTCACCATCACCTCTTAGTCTCAGCCTAAGTTATATGTTATTGGCTGCTCTTGTTAATGTGAGCCTCACCGGCGCTTGGAAAAAAAAAGAACCAAGTGTAGGCAAAAATTGTACCAAAGAAATGTTGCCAAAAGTCTAACAAGGAAATTTAACCTCACTGTCTCTCTCTCTCTCTCTCTCTCTCTCTCTCTCTCTCTCTCTCTCTCTCTCTCTCTCTCTCAGAAAAGTGTGAGAGTGAGAGAGAGAGAGAGAGAGAGAGAGAGAGAGAGAGAGAGAGAGAGAGAGACTTGAGGCAGTTGTTCTGAGAAATGTTTTAATCTGTACAGGTGTGTGTGTGTGTGTGTGAATGTGTCACCACGTTCCTGCCAGGTGGGTAAGCTTACACCATAATCACTGCAGCTCGGAGAAGCTTCACTGCTCCAGGGATAAAGTTGACACCCTTAGTTTTGTCACACTGACATCGCCGATGCTGCTACCTTGCCAAGCTGATGTCGACGGCGCTGCCCAGTCAAGCATTATTCGAACATTATTTTTATATGAGTTTCCCCTGTCAGAGAGCGCTCATTACAGAGAGCGCAGCTGCAATTAATATAATCATATAACACAGACTATATCACGTGGTATAATGTTGAACAATCTATTTTCTATGTTTCTGAGAGTTCTTCGAACTGATAAACCTGAGTTCTAGGATAAAGAGCTTGAAAGCATTCATTCTATTTTAATACAAATTACAAAGACATGTAATATGTATATTAATGGTTTGTAAACTTTTTGACACATTTTTAATGGTTCAATTAAAAAGCAATTGTTGATGATTAATGATGATTAAGTCTTCATAGGGACATTACCAGGAACTTGAATGTTTTGTGTAATCGCCCTTGTGCAGTTTCCACTTCTATTACGTTCGTGAATCAATATTATAGACATTATCCTTTCATCTCAGATGTTATCTTTTTCTTATCCAAATATCGCCGATTCAGTTTTTTTAGGAATGCTTGTGCATTTCTTCTATAAAATATCCGTTCATGCCTTCAAAGCTCTGGTTTTGTGTTTGTATCGGCATTTTATATATATATATATATATATATTTTTATATATATATATTTTTTTATATATGTCGTACCTAGTAGCCAGAACGCACTTCTCAGCCTACTATTCAAGGCCCAATTTGCCTAATAAGCCAAGTTTTCATGAATTAATTGTTTTTCGGCTACCTAACCTACCTAACCTAACCTAACCTAACTTTTTCGGCTACCTAACCAAACCTAACCTATAAAGATAGGTTACGTTAGGTTAGGTAGGGTTGGTTAGGTTCGGTCATATATCTACGTTAATTGTAACTCCAATAAAAAAAAAGTGACCTCATACATAATGAAATGGGTAGCTTTATCATTTCATAAGAAAAAAATTAGAGAAAATATATAATTCAGGAAAACTTGGCTTATTAGGCAAATCGGGCCTTGCATATTAGGCCGAGAAGTGCATTCTGGCTATTAGGTACGACATATATATTTTAAAATATATATATATATATATATATATATATATATATATATATATATATATATATATATATATTTTATATATATATATATATTTTATATATATATATATATATATATATATATATATATATATATATATATATATATATATATATATGTCGTACCTAATAGCCAGAACGCACTTCTCAGCCTACTATGCAAGGCCCGATTTGCCTAATAAGCCAAGTTTTCCTGAATTAATATATTTTCTCTAATTTTTTTCTTATGAAATGATAAAGCTACCCATTTCATTATGTATGAGGTCACTTTTTTTTATTAGAGTTAAAATTAACGTAGATATATGACCGAACCTAACCATCCCTACCTAACCTAACCTAACCTATCTTTATAGGTTAGGTTAGGTTAGGTAACCGAAAAAGTTAGGTTAGGTCAGGTTAGGTAGGTTAGGTAGTCGAAAAAACATTAATTCATGAAAACTTGGCTTATTAGGCAAATCGGGCCTTGCATAGTAGGCTAAGAAGTGCGTTCTGGCTACTAGGTACATATATATATATATATATATATATATATATATATATATATATATATATATATAGCAATTGGAAAATTGCCCTTGTATATAATAATATATATAAATAATTATATATATATATATATATATATATATATATATATATATATATATATATATATATATATATATATATATATATATATATATATATATATATATATATAATGCCTGGGGACCATTCAGGCTTGTTCGCATATATATATATTTATATAACTATTCAGTATTAATTATTGTATTTTTGAACGCCGGACGCGAGAAAAATCTATGCTATTTTTATCTCGTCATATCTTCAGATTACACGGTACACCGAAGACCTGCACTCATGCCTACTTAGTGAGGGCCTTCATTCAAATCTAATTAGCGAGGGTCCTTCATTCATACTTAATTAGCAAGGGCCACCATCCAAACTTAATTAGCAAAGCCCTTCATTGAAGCCTAATTAGCAAGGGTCATCATTCAAACCTAATTTGCAATAGCCTTCAGGCTACCTTTATTAGCTAGGATCTTTAGTCAACCCTAATTAGCAAGGACCATCATTCTAACCTAATTAGCAATAGCCATCATTCTAACCTAATTAGCAATAGCCATCAGTTTTTTCTAATTAGCAAGAGCCTTTAGGCATTTAATCGCTGACAGCCTAAGTGCTTTCCCTGGACATTCTTATCCTCAGTCTTATTCTATATCCTTATCCTTTCCAATTGCTATAGCCATAATGTCTTAGTGCTTTCTTCTGATAATTACCTCACCCTACCTTCTGTTAACTATAATTTTCTAGGGCTTTCAGTCTTCCCTTAAACTGGTTGGCACAGAGACAGCCTGGCTTCTTGCTGGGTTGGCGTTCGATTGTCAATGGTCATGTAGTGAGCATACCGAATCCTTCACTTTGTCCAAATATACACTACTCATGTCGTCATATCCCATACTCCCTGTCCTTATATCCTTTCCAAGTGCTATATAGCCCTACTGGTGTATAATTATATGATTTGAGTATTACTTTAGACTCAGTTAATCCTAGTTATAGGCAATGCAGTTGACGATACACATTGATGCTGATGTTGGGCAGACTATTGTGAGCAGAGCCTTTCGGAAAGACGTGAGGCCAAGCCGTCAACAGGGTACTAATGCCGCTTACGGCTTGCAACATAATGGATTCGCTTAAGCTGCTACAAATTATAAAATGGCATGTTGTGTTCATTAATCACTGTGGGTAATCAGACCGCTGCACGGTAAAGCGTAATATTGTAGAGTGCCTCCATAACAGAGATGCTGTCTTTTCCAAACTGGCTCTATCTCATCAGGGTAAAAATTGGATATTGGCGAATATTTTCGGTTTTATTTTTGTTCTCCCGAGTTTGCATACAAAAATAATACTCTTTTGCATATTAATAAAAATGTAACCATAACACTTAGATAACAAAAGCCTCTAATAATTTTACAATATAATTCCATTGTTAAAGTAGCTCTATGGTGCAGGCGACGAGTCACAATAAAGTGGCTGAAGTATGTTGACCAATCCACACACTAGAAAATGAAGGGACGACGATGTTTCGGTCCGTCCTGGACCATTCTCAAGTCGAGGCATTCTCATCGACTTGAGAATGGTCCAGGACGGACCGAAACATCGTCGTCCCTTCATTTTCTAGTGTGTGGATTGGTCAACAAAGCTCTATGATGTAGTCTTCAGCTCGGCGCCTAAACAGGCTTCATAACATTATCTGTTTCGAATGATACGAGCATCAAATTGCTCTGTCCGAATGCACGTAACATCGATCTGATATTTACTTGATGATAATTCTTGATGCAGTGAAACCGAGGCTTTGATTTTATATACCAACTTAAATAAATTCCTCGTGACGGAACTAACTTGTGTGTTGTAATGTTCTGTACATCGAAAATAGCAAGAAAGTGGCGAACGACTTTCCTTCGAAATGAAAATTTTCCATTGAGTTCCATCATTTTTCACTGCTCTTACTGGGCAGATTCTCGTTAATCTCTATACCGATTATAAAAGTCAATGGATTATATATATGCTATCTTCACGTCCAGCCAGATAATAGGACATTATATATGGCGTCTCCGTGAGATATAATCTGTCAAATTAATGTCTTTTGAAACTACAATAAATTGGTAACAACGTCATGGTGATAATGAAGTTTAATGGATTTTGTGTAATAAAATTTATGTAATTTTTTAAGTTTCAATTAAAAATTAGTGTTTAATTATTTCCGTAAGCAGAAAGCTAGAAAATTAATTTCAGTATGTCGAGGAAGTAAATAATGTTTCACATGATCATTTCAGTGTCATTATCCTCGTGGACAATGTCATTATCATTGTGTACAATGTCATTATCCTCGTGTTCAGTGTCATTATCCTCGTGTACAGTGTCATTACCCTCATGTACAATGTCATTATCCTCGTGTACAGTGTCATTATCCTCGTGTACAGTGTCATTATCCTCGTGTACAATGTCATTATCCTCGTGTACAATGTCATTATCCTCGTGTACAGTGTCATTATCCTCGTGAACAATGTCATTATCCTCGTGTTCAGTGTCATTATCCTCGTGTACAGTGTCATTATCCTCGTGTTCAGTGTCATTATCCTCGTGTACAGTGTCATTATCCTCGTGTACAATGTCATTATCCTCGTGTACAGTGTCATTATCCTCGTGTACAGTGTCATTATCCTCGTGTTCAGTGTCATTATCCTCGTGTACAGTGTCATTATCCTCGTGTACAGTGTCATTATCCTCGTGTACAATGTCATTATCCTCGTGTACAATGTCATTATCCTCGTGTACAGTGTCATTATCCTCGTGTACAGTGTCATTATCCTCGTGAACAATGTCATTATCCTCGTGTACAGTGTCATTATCCTCGTGTACAGTGTCATTATCCTCGTGTTCAGTGTCATTATCCTCGTGTACAGTGTCATTATCCTCGTGTACAGTGTCATTATCCTCGTGTACGATGTCATTATCCTCACGTACGCCGTTTTCTTTGTCTTGCTAAGTGAGGGGGAACACTTCGGAAATTTAAGAAATTAAGAAGCAACGTCAAATTTCTATCTAATCCAAGTTGTCTAATCTTGGATTAGTGTAAATTTAGCGATAATCCTTATTAAATGTTCCAGCAATATTTTAAGCTATGACTTGCGCATAATATCCATAGTCGAGACTCGTGTTCCATTTATCCAGCATCTGTATCAAGAGATCTGCACTCTAATGCTCTATAAATCTATGGATTAGATCTATAGTCTTCACCTTGAGAGCTGCGATTTATACATTTTTTAAAATTCTTAAACATCGCAGGCGATGAGTCACAATAACGTGGCTGAAGTATGTTGACCAGACCACACACTAGAAGTTGAAGGGACGACGACGTTTCGGTCCGTCCTGGACCATTCTCAAGTCGATTCCGTCAATACGCTTTATAATAAACATCTGTTCCGTCAATACGCCTTTACTGAATCGTTATCAAGGTGGAATAGAAACAATTTACTATTTTACAATGTAAATGTACAGCATGCCAGTCAATTGTGCATTTTTGAAACACCGGTTTTGACTGTGTAGTGCTTTAGGAGAGGCGTTAACGAGAGTAAAACCTGACTCTTCTCCTTAAGACACTACATACCTCACTAAGGTAAGCTTGCCAGGGTCTTTTACGAGTCATTTTCTTACGCTGCTAAGACCTCTCCCTAACCATTATGGACTCTCTCGGACATTTAATGACTCACTAATTAGTGGCAATGGGGGCCGAGCTGCACTGCTCCAGTATTAACAATTGTTTTCTGTACTTTATTATATTGCTTGCTTGGGTTCCTTCCTAGACTGACGAGCCCCATCCTCAGCTCCTGTGGAAGTTGAGGCAAGCCATGCCCACTCTCTCTCATGCTTGTAAAAGCTGAGACACAGTACCCACCTTTTCAAATGCTTGCGGAAGCTGAGGCAAGCCATGCCCACTCTCTCTCATGCTTGTGAAAGCTGAGACACAGTACCCACCTTCTCAAATGCTTGCGGAAGCTGAGGCAAGCCATGCCCACTCTCTCTCATGCTTGTGAAAGCTGAGACACAGTACCCACCTTTTCAAATGCTTGCGGAAGCTGAGGCAAGCCATGCCCACTCTCTCTCATGCTTGTGAAAGCTGAGACACAGTACCCACCTTCTCAAATGCTTGCGGAAGCTGAGGCAAGCCATGCCCACCCTCTCTCATGCTTGTAAAAGCTGAGACACAGTACCCACCTTCTCAAATGCTTGCGGAAGCTGAGGCAAGCCATGCCCACCCTCTCTCATGCTTGTAAAAGCTGAGACACAGTACCCACCTTCTCAAATGCTTGCGGAAGCTGAGGCATGCCATGCCCACCCTCTCTCATGCTTGTAAAAGCTAGGACAGGTCAGGCCCATATTCTTCAATGTTTGTGGAAGCAGATACAGGCCTTTGACACTCATTTCCATACCTGCGGGGCTTGAAACCCGTCCCTGGACAATAAGGGAAGTGAATTATCAGGGGGAAAAGCACCAAGCCATTACGACTATACAGCACTTGGAAAGGGGGTTAGGATTCGGATTTGGGATGGTACGGAGGGAAGGAATGGTGCCCAACCACTTGTGGACGGTCGGGAATTGAACGCCGACCTCCATGAAGCGAGACCGTCGCTCTACCGTCCAACCCAAGTGGTTGGACCCAATGACAATAAGAAACACGCTCTGCACACTTGTCCATGATAAGTTAAAAGCCTCACAGCCAAAGGGTCGAGTAGGTAATGCTGAATGATGTAAAAGTATATGCCCGCAGACGAAAATATAACGGAATGATTGATGTGATGAAGATGACACATTCTATTACAACAAATGTGTGTCCTGGTAACATCATGTTAGCGTGGAGCCAATTAATAGAAAATAGAACTATTAACAGCCCAACAGAAGCCCATAAGGCGGGTTACCGGCCGGAGGTCCTTTCTCCCGCTCGTATATTATTGGTTGAAACTCTTTGTTGACAGTCACCGTAATCGCTTGTCACAGGAAGAGATTAGATGAAAACTCCGTCCTCTTAATGACTTGACCTAGAGTGTTAGGTCAAGTCAATAAATCATAAGCAGGTCATACCAGACCTGCTTATGACTTGCTGTTGCTACTCGGATCTATCAACAAAGTTTTCGTCCAATAATACATAAAAACTAACAATACATACAACTAATAATACATAAAATTATGAGATGCTATTTAACTATATGTTTAGGATATAATTATGATAGTAATTCGTTGTAGCTGATTGCTTCCTGTGATTGGTTGTTGTGACGAATGTCTACACAGTTTCTAGCAATGAAATGCGAGCGCGGGAAAGCGACCTTCAGCACAATAACCTATCTTATGGGTGCTGTTGGCAAGGTAATTTTTTGCCCCTAGATGGCACTCGGTTCAACCCGGATATATATATATATATATATATATATATATATATATATATATATATATATATATATATATATATATATATATATATATATATATATATATATATATATATATATATGTCGTACCTAGTAGCCAGAACGCACTTCTCAGCCTACTATGCAAGGCCCGATTTGCCTAATAAGCCAAGTTTTCATGAATTAATTGTTTTTCGACGACCTAACCTACCTAACCTAACCTAACCTAACTTTTTCGGCTACCTAACCTAACCTAACCTATAAAGATAGGTTAGGTTAGGTTAGGTAGGGTTGGTTAGGTTTCGTCATATATCTACGTTAATTTTAACTACAATAAAAAAAAATTTACCTCATACATAATGAAATGGGTAGCTTTATCTTTTCATAAGAAAATAAATTGAGAAAATATATTTATTCAGGAAAACTTGGCTTATTAGGCAAATTTGGCCTTGCATAGTAGGCTGACAAGTGCGTTCTGGCTACTAGGTACGACATATATATATATATATATATATATATATATATATATATATATATATATATATATATATGTCGTACCTAGTAGCCAGAACTCACTTCTCAGCCTACTATTCAAGGCCCGATTTGCCTAATAAGCCAAGTTTTCCTGAATTAATATATTTACTATAATTTTTTTCTTATGAAATGATAAAGCAACCCTTTTCTCTATATATGAGGTCAATTTTTTTTTATTGGAGTTAAAATTAACGTAGATATATGACCGAACCTAACCAACCCTACCTAACCTAACCTAACCTATATTTATAGGTAAGGTTAGGTTAGGTAGCCAAAAAAAGCTAGGTTAGGTTAGGTTAGGTAGGTTAGGTAGACGAAAAAACATTAATTCATGAAAACTTGGCTTATTAGGCAAATCGGGCCTTGAATAGTAGGCTGAGAAGTGCGTTCTGGCTATTAGGTACGACATATATATATATATATATATATATATATATATATATATATATATATATATATATATATATATATATATACCTCTAGCTGGAAGAAGGGGGACCCATAGCCTCGGAGGAAACCACGCATAACGCATTAGAGGGAATGTTTAGATCCCCTCCAATACAGTTTCTGTCTGCTTTTCTCCTACCACCCCCTTCCTTTTTTATTTTTTGTGCTTTATTATGCATTTGATGGTTACAAGATATACATGGGTTGATACAATTATATATATATATATATATATATATATATATATATATATATATATATATATATATATATATATATATATATATATATATATATATATATATATATATATATATATATATATGTGTGTGTGTGTGTGTGTGTGTGTGTGTGTGTGTGTGTGTGTGTGTGTGTGTGTGTGTGTGTGCGCGTGTGTAAATCCCGAAAATTAAACAAGACATGACTTGAGCCCTTTCGTGTTACTGAACTCATTTTCAAAAGAACCAAAAATGTTCAAAAAGTATACTTTTGAAGATGGGATGATTAACATGAAAGCGCTCAAATCATTTATTGTTTCAATTTTCCTGCGTGGGTTAAATATTTACATATACACATATTATTTATACATATACATATCTATATATTTATATATAAATAAGCCATTACGAAACGCGTTCAGGCGTCAGACCATAAATAAAAATGAATTTTGGAGAATTGATATTTCCATTACCACCGACAGTGAAGAAAAACATAAGAAAAATTGAGAAAACTCGTGTTAGAATTATTAATCTTACCTTTTCGGTCATATTCAACAACATATGTTTACAAGAAAGACTGCTACCAAAATATACTAATATTATATATAAATGTAAATATCTTGTATTGTCACTGTATTTGTCAATAATTTCAGTGTTGTTTGTCGGGATATTCAGGTGATGTGATATAGTTGTAGAGATTACACGTCTCTTGATGGGGATTTGATGTTTGGTCACAACGTCAGCCACACTGAGAGCGATAGATACAATGACAATAAGAGACTGGACAGTGACGAATCACTACACATCAAACAGACTCAGCCAGCTAACACCTAGTTACATTCCACCGTCTTCGAGACAATGACACACCATCGAGCATTACTACCCCAGGTTAGGACGTTTGATTTTGTACGTTATAGACGATGAAGAGAACAGGATAAAGAAATATGATACGATCTGCTCTGCTAAGCATGACGTGACTGCTCTCAGAGAGCTATCAAGCAAACAGTTTCTCCCAGTTCTGACATTCAGTGCCTCGATTGGTGCGAATTTGGCCTTGATGCAGTTGAGTTTGGTCTTAGTGTAGTTGAGTTTGGTCTTAGTCCAGTAGAGTGTGGCCTTAGTGCAATTAAGTTTGAACTCAACTGAGTTTGGCCCTAGCCCAATAGTTCTCAAATATAAACTACTCTGCACCAGGCTCTTATGATATAAATCTGAAATGTGGATTAAGAGATCCACATAGAAGCCATATTAATGAAAATCGCAAATACACCACCATGCGAAAATTCTAGTCAGGACATGTATATGATATATATAATCGAGTTCACAGCGTGAGCGGGAGATCACAGGGCGTGAGAGAGGTCCAAATATATATTAATAGCCTTTTCCACCGGAAATGAAGCAAAATATTAAGCAAATATATATTTCCAATGCAGCAACCTCGTCTATTGAATACGTAGATAGCAGCTGTTGGTCAATATAACGGTGCGTTATAACGGTGCGTTATCGTAACGGTGCGTTACCAGCGAGTATCATTTCGTAACGAGTGTGACCATACCACTTCATATATGCCTTTTAAAAGCCTTTTTTTTTATAAATCAGTGGAGTTGAACTCAAAGGTGAATGCTGAAACTAATACATTAATGGATATATTTTGATACGAAGAGACTGCTAGATTTAAAATACTGTTACATTATGAGATAATACC
The DNA here is from genome assembly GCF_040958095.1 of Procambarus clarkii. Taxonomy (NCBI): domain Eukaryota; kingdom Metazoa; phylum Arthropoda; class Malacostraca; order Decapoda; family Cambaridae; genus Procambarus; species Procambarus clarkii. The sequence goes on along the minus strand of NC_091207.1, from coordinate 19,883,934 downwards.
AGCATCACTTCACTCTGATTTTGTCCTGGAACAACTTAGGCGTGTTCAGTTGTACCATCCCACATACAGCAGTAACAGAGTGAGGGGGACACCCAACAGTAACAGAGTGAGAGGAGACTCACAACAGTAACAGAGTAACAGGGACATATATTAGTAACAGCAACAGCCAACAGCACTCAACAGCAGGCACGAAGGTCCCATTTGCTTGCGACGAATGTCTGAGGGTGATAAAATCCCCCGTGGACGATACTGCTATTTGTCAGTGTCAGAATACTTAGAAACCGCTTTTACAGGCTCTAGACGCACGTAAAGTGCTCAACAGAAATTATAGTATTCTCAGTATTATAGTATTCTCAGTATTCTCAAATCTAAGAGCGTTTCTGGAAACTATTGTAAAATCCTCGTTATTCTTTTCTTTACAGAATAAGTGTTTTGGATTGTTTTGAATCTGGTATTAATGTTACGAAAGAGTTAAATGTTTTCTTTTACCGAGTCAGAAATTAGGAAAAGAAATAACAGTTATTCTGAAAAAAACAGAAATAGCTGCACAGGGAATCCACAATAGCCTGATATATATCTATGAAAAAATCTTTAGAGCAAGACGGGGAATCGAACCAACGTCCTGGGTATGCCTAAGGACGCGGGGTTATATGTGAAACTTGTATTGTCTACCAGCTCCTTGTCTCCAGACTCTCAATGTATCCGGGGTGGATGTCAGGTTATATAATGCTTCCCATATCATGGTTCAAGGTACTCGTCTCGTTTGGGGACCCACAGGGTTCTATATTTCCATTTTTCTTCAAAGATTTTATCATGAATTAACACTGTTCTTTATAAACAGTGATCATTAGTAAGATTCGTCATATTGTTTACGACAAATCCTGCCTGTTAATGTAGTTAAGAACGTCTTTAATGCCACCAATCATACCGTTGTTCACTGGTATAGGATGATGTGTCTCTTGGGCTAAAAAGAGTTTTTGAGAAGCATGTTTTGTAGGTCACTGTTTGTTGATGATGCAAAGTTGATGAGATTCCACGAGACTTCATAATGACTTGAATAAGTTGCAGGAATGGTCAAAGAAATGGTTACTGAATTTCAATCTAATTAAGTACAATGTAATGAGGATTGAGGCAGAAGCAAAGAGGCTAGATAAACACTAAAAAAATGTAATTATGTCTCGTGAAATTTAATACTTCATACGAATATATTCAAGTACTGGCAAAAATAAATAAAAATTAATTTTATTTTAGTGATCTGAAAACCCGAAGAGTCGTACTCTATCATCCACAATATGTAATCTAATCATATATATATATATATATATATATATATATATATATGTATATATATATATATATATATATATATATATATATATATATATATATATATATATATATATGTCGTATCTAGTAGCCAGAACGCACTTCTCAGCCTACTATGCAAGGCCCAATTTGCCTAATAAGCCAAGTTTTCATGAATTATTTGTTTTTCGACTACCTAACCTACCTAACCTAACCTAACCTAACCTTTTTGGCTACCTAACCTAACCTAACCTATAAAGATAGGTTAGGTAGGGTTGGTTAGGTTCGGTCATATATCTACGTTAATTTTAACTCCAATAAAAAAAAATTGACCTGATACATAATGAATTGGGTAGCTTTATCATTTCATAAGAAAAAAATTAGAGAAAATATATTAATTCAGGAAAACTTGGCTTATTAGGCAAATCGGGCCTTGTATAGTAGGCTGAGAAGTGAGTTCTGGCTACTAGGTACGACATTATATATATATATATATATATATATATATATATATATATATATATATATATATATATATATATATATATATATATATTTACCTAATGGTAGTCATATTTCAATTTCTTTCTTTATTATGCACCCCATACCCATCCCGTACTGGTAGGCATATATATGACAAAAGGACACTGAAACAAAGTTGGATTTGTGGCATCGAAGCCCCTAACAGTTTGGAACAGTTTCTCTGTTTGAACAACTTCCCTGACGATCATAACCCAAATACTAGACGCTGACTGTTATTGTCAGCAGCGTCGACTTTATCAGCAAAAGTTTAGTTTCAATTAGTGGCAGAGAACTGGATTGGTCATCGGTTTTATAGGGTAATATTTCTCAGATCACCCCTCCACTCTCGCCCAATCATTCCCCTCCCCCAATCTCCCTTTCTCCCAATCTTTCCCCCCTTCCCTTCTCCCAATCTTTCCCCCCTTCCCTTCTACCAGTCTTTCCCCCTTCCCTTCTACCAATCTTTCCCCCTTCCCTTCTCCCAATCTTTCCCCCCTTCCCTTCTACCAATCTTTCCCCCTTCCCTTCTCCCAATCTTTCCCCCCTTCCCTTCTACCAATCTTTCCCCCTTCCCTTCTACCAATCTTTTCCCCTTCCCTTCTACCAATCATTCCCCCTTCCCTTCTCCCAATCTTTCCCCTTCCCTACTTACCCACCCCCTCTCTTCCAATCATCATCCTCCGTCCTAGCCATCATTTAACATAGTAGGGAAGGGAACTATCAGGGGGGAAAGCGGCAAGCCATTACGACTATTTAGCACTTTATGGAAGGGGTCAGGATGATGAATTGGGATGGGACTGGAAAGGGAAGGAATGGTGCCCAACCATTTGTAGACGGTTGGGGGATTGAACGCCGACCTGCATGAAACGAGACCGTCGCTCTACCGTCCAGCCCAATAAGAGAAAAATCCATTCTCACTAAGATTCATCTATTGAACACAGTAACGTGAACTATCAGCTGAGAGCACTAAGCCATTATGACTAAGACGTTTTCTTTCATTTAGCGAGCTTGGAAATTAGTGTAATTTGCTGCTAAGGAAGACATGAGGCTCCTTGACCAAGCCCTGGAAACACAAACCGAAACTGTCTCTATTTTCCGCTTGTTACAACTTGTAATAAAGTTGTTACATCTTGGCTTAACGTGTTTATGACGTATTAGAACGTTGTTACAACTTGTTATATTGGTTGTTATAACTGGTTAGGTGGTGTTAAAACTTGTTCGAACGTTGTACCAACGTCGTAGTTTCGGTGTGTGTTTGGCGGGAGACTACTTTATTTACTCTCCAATATATCCTGGGGCTTCTTGCAAGCCTCTGGCTGCCTACTTTAAACAGACAGATAATCTCACATATTTTTCTATTATTGTTTTATTATTGTTATGAATGTATGTGAGTTTGAGTGTGTGTGTTTGTTTGAGTGTGTGTGTTTGTTTGAGTGTGTGTGTGTGTTTGTTTGAGTGTGTGTGTGTGTTTGTTTGAGTGTGTGTGTTTGTTTGAGTGTGTGTGTTTGTTTGAGTGTGTGTGTTTGTTTGAGTGTGTGTGTTTGTTTGAGTGTGTGTGTGTGTTTGAGTGTATGTGTATACTCACCTAATTGAGCTCTGGCTCTTTGGTCCCGTCTCTCAACTGTCAATCAACTGATGTACAGATTCCTAAGCCTACTGGGCTCTATCATATCTACATTTGAAACTGTGTATGGAATCAGCCTCACTGAATCACACATACCACATCACTGAATAATGCGTGTGTATGTGTGTGTGTGTGTGTGTGTGTGTGTGTGTGTGTGTGTGTGTGTGTGTGTGTGTGTGTGTGTGTGATACATTTAAATATCACTTCATTAAGGACTTAGCCGTAAAAGACAGAGTGACTACCTCCCTCTCTCCCTCTCCCTCTCCCTCCCTCCATCTCCCCCATACCAATCTTCAGGAGCTGAAGTCATTCTCGGAGACTCTGAGACTAAACCCGACCCCTTGAAGCAAGTTACGAGGACCATCTGTTTCTCAACTTGACTCTTAAGACTGACACACGTGAAAGACCACACTCCCACCCACTATTTATTACCCCCCAACTTTTAAAGTTTTATCCTTAGATTTCAAATTTTCATTCTGTCTGTAAATCGAATTCGTTTTTCTTTGAAGGATTTTTGCTTGTGGAAGCTTGTCTTAGGTCAGTGTCAATGATGTATTATGCTAAAAGGTCAAAATCAAAAGTTAAGTTCAAAGGTTGAGCTGAAAGATTAAAGTCAAAGGTCAGGTTGAAAGGTCAAGTTCAGTAGGTTCTGTGATAGTTTGCTTGATTGAAGCTATAATTGCTATACTAAAAATATAACTTTTTCTCTGAAATTTATGACTCTTGCTCTTTGGTTTAGATCATGACATTGATCAGTTATCATAAATTGCGATTTATTATTTAAAAATGTCAGTAATTTAATGAAAAAATAAACTTTCATAACACTAAGTTTTAACGTAGGGGAAAAAAATATATATAGCTTATGAGATTTTTGATTTTTGATTTTCTTCTGTTTCTCTTCCTTTTTACAATTTTCTTGTTTTTTTGGAACTCCCACGAGATTGTTCTGAGCTCCCCGAAACGCCCGAAATGCCCGAATGCCCGAAATGCCCGAAACGCCCGAAATGCCCGAATGCCCGAAACGCTTTGCCTAATAGTGGCTTTAGGCATTGTATGTACTAGCTCTACCTATAAGTTAAACAATCCTTGTAAATATTTATTGTATGTATGTACCTTACCTAAATAAAATTGTATTGTATTGTATTGGTACAGTTGAGAGCCACATGGAACAAGGGATCATGTTGACAAAAGTCGGTCTTTGTGTTGTCAATTTCGCAAAACTAGTACAACAGTGTTATTATTTAAAGTAGTTTGATGGAAACGTATCAAAATACAACTTTACTTATACTCTTTTGTACCAGATGATGCATTAATAGGCATTAAATTTCTTTTGTGTATATTAAGATATAGGTGTGATTTATTGCGGGGGGGGGGGGGGGGGGGGGTGGTGTCCAGCGCTGAGAACCAAACAGGTGGATAAGGATGGAACCAAAAAATTAGAACCGCAAAACCACATTTAACTCACTTACAGGAACCCGTTGAACAGCCTTCAGGCCTCGAGTCTAAATTTTCACGCTTTTGATAAATGTGGGTTTTAACTCGCTGTTTCTTGATGAACAGTTTTCCATCCCATGATATCACTGTTGATATTAAGGCATTAAGGGCAAAATATCTTTTCCTACCATTTATTTCGAGACAAACTTAAATCCTTTTCTCAAATATGACACATAATTGACGTGGGTTTCGTTAAACAAATAATTATGGTTACATATGATAATTAATCCCAATTACTATCTAAATTGAAAATCGGAAAAAAATATTTAAGAAAGGCTCTCAGGAAAAAGTCAACTTCTCAGATATTACTGCTATCAAGAGAGGCTTCCTGCTTCCCTGGCCAGACAAGGGCTAGATTCACGAAAGTACTTACGCAAGCACTTACGAGCCTGTACATCTTTTCTCAATCTTTGGCGGCTTTGTATCCAATTATTAAACAGTTAATGAGCTCCAAAGCACCTGGAGGCTGTTTATAACAATAACAACAGTTGATTGGCAAGTTTTCGTGCTTGTAAAAAATAATAAATGTTTAATAAATGTAACCAAAGCCGTCAAAGATTGAGGAAAGTCTTACACGTTCGTAAGTATTTGCGTAAGTGCTTTCGTGAATCTGGCTCAAGGAAGCCTCCCACTACCATATGGGACTTCCTCGTTTCTCTTCAAGCCCTGGCAGACGTGGGTCAGGATTTATCAACCATTTACGAAACCTGTGCATCTTTCCTCGATAAATGGGACTTCGTCTGTATTTATTAATAAACAGTTTGGTTGTTGTTGTTATGAACAACCTCGTAGCGCTACGGAGCTCGTAAACTGTTTACTAAATGCAAACTAAACAGCCATGATTGAACAAATGAAGTTTTAATGTTTCTTAAGTGGAGAGTTAAAGGCCTTGTGAATCGTGTACTTGGAAAGCGATGGTGTAGGACGCTGAATAAGTGCCGTAAACTTTGCTAGAGTTGCTTAGCAGTTCGTTTGCCGTCTATTGTCACTCGGGTCACGTGATTACGAAGTTAATTATGCTTCATTAGCCTTATAATAGATCGTTTCCAGCTGCTGATTCTGAATAGGTTATCTTTCTTAATTCTGTTCTTGATTGTTCTTATCTTGAATTTACCTGAAGGAGGTTCTAAGAGTTCTTCAGCTCCCCCCAAGCTCTCTCTAGGACCAGGCTTTGTCGTATGATAATTTGATCTAAAAGGCTGTTTGTTGTTTAAAGCAGCAAAGTCATAACAACCAAGCTAATCATTCGTGTTGACTGATTCGCTAATCGTCTCTATTTACTGCACCCCAAAACTGTGTGATTCGTCAGCACGAGGAGCGAAACTCTGACATAGTCAAATAAAAAGTTAACCAATTACTGAAACTAGGTCAAAAGCCAAGTTCATTTTGACTTCATTTAGCTGTCCGGAGAACCGGTTCCTTCCCTTTGACGCTGCAAGACAGTGCCAACCCCCAATAGCCAGATGTATCAATGAGGAAATATTGGAGCAATATTTTAGTCGTCGTCCCTTCAATTTCTAGTGTGTGGTCTGGTCAACATACTTCAGCCACGTTATTGTGACTCATCGCCTGCAAATTGGAGCAATACGGTGGGATCAGGCACACGTACGCCTCTGGACTTCCCAAACACACGCACTACCCACTCAACCACGACGAGCACATCACAGAAAATCTACTGAACTTGCGAGGAATTTGGGAGGTACCTAGTTGGTACTGGCAATCCATGGACGGTACTTAGTGTGAGTGCTCATGCCACTTGTGAGTGTTTAGGCCAAGTGTGAAGTGTGAGTGTGTAAGTGTTCAAGGGAAGTGTAAGTATACCACACTCTTGGTCCAAAAAAGGAAAAAAAAAAGTTTTCATGTTAAGTATGAAAACAGCAGAACTTGCTGATGGTCATGCTTCAACCATCTGTCTCAGCAGGAGTAAAACACACTAATATTAGTGATAATATAGGAGCTATTATTACCAATAAGAGTTATATTAATTACAATGAGAGTTATATTAATAATAGGAGCTATATTACTGATAATAAGAGCTATATTATTGACAATAAGAGCAATAATAATGTTAACGATAGGAATTATTATCATATATATATATATATATATATATATATATATATATATATATATATATATATATATATATATATATATATATATATATGCGAACAAGCCTGAATGGTCCCCAGGACAATATGCAACTGAAAACTCACACCCCAGAAGTGACTCGAACCCATACTCCCAGAAGCAACGCAACTGGTATGTACAAGACGCCTTAATCCACTTGACCATCACGACCGGACATAATGAGGTGATAGCCGAGGCTATTTGAACCACCCCACCGCCGGCACTCGGATAGTTATCTTGGGCATAGCATTTTACCAAATCACCTCATTCTTTGGGGCACACGTGAGGAACACAAATGCGAACAAGCCTGAATGGTCCCCAGGACAATATGCAACTGAAAACTCACACCCCAGAAGTGACTCGAACCCATACTCCCAGAAGCAACGCAACTGGTATGTACAAGACGCCTTAATCCACTTGACCATCACGACCGGACATAATGAGGTGATAGCCGAGGCTATTTGAACCACCCCACCGCCGGCACTCGGATAGTTATCTTGGGCATAGCATTTTACCAAATCACCTCATTCTTTGGGGCACACGTGAGGAACACAAATGCGAACAAGCCTGAATGGTCCCCAGGACAATATGCAACTGAAAACTCACACCCCAGAAGTGACTCGAACCCATACTCCCAGAAGCAACGCAACTGGTATGTACAAGACGCCTTAATCCACTTGACCATCACGACCGGACATAATGAGGTGATAGCCGAGGCTATTTGAACCACCCCACCGCCGGCACTCGGATAGTTATCTTGGGCATAGCATTTTACCCAAAGAATGAGGTGATTTGGTAAAATGCTATGCCCAAGATAACTATCCGAGTGCCGGCGGTGGGGTGGTTCAAATAGCCTCGGCTATCACCTCATTATGTCCGGTCGTGATGGTCAAGTGGATTAAGGCGTCTTGTACATACCAGTTGCGTTGCTTCTGGGAGTATGGGTTCGAGTCACTTCTGGGGTGTGAGTTTTCAGTTGCATATTGTCCTGGGGACCATTCAGGCTTGTTCGCATTTGTGTTCCTCACGTGTGCCCCAAAGAATGAGGTGATTTGGTAAAATGCTATGCCCAAGATAACTATCCGAGTGCCGGCGGTGGGGTGGTTCAAATAGCCTCGGCTATCACCTCAATATGTTCGGTCGTGATGGTCAAGTGGATTAAGGCGTCTTGTACATACCAGTTGCGTTGCTTCTGGGAGTATGGGTTCGAGTCACTTCTGGGGTGTGAGTTTTCAGTTATATATATATATATATATATATATATATATATATATATATATATATATATATATATATATATATATATATATATTATATATTAAGAGCTATTAATACAGTAACAAAATAATACATTCTTTCCATCCAAATTAAATTTACAGAACTGCAATTTTAGGGTAAAGGTTTTGACACTTTAAGTGCTATAAGGAGAGTCTTTGAGGAGTCTGGTATGTGATTGGTAGGAGGGAATGTAATCAGGAGTTGTCAATAGTTCGAATCTCTTCCTTTGAAGTTTCTACATTTTAGATCATGATTCGTTGGTTTACAAAAGATTTTTTTTTCCAGTCACATGCCGTGCATGATCTAAATTTATGGTGATTTTCACTGAAGTTCTGTATTTTTAATTTCTTTTTGTGTGAAAGCGTTTGGGGAAATTGCTCACGTTGAGTTTTATAAATAATTATATTTATCTAAGGAAAAGTTTTTGGCATAATGGATATGCCTAATTGTTCAGGTCGGTCGAGGCTGGCTGATGGCATGACGACATAAGAAAACTGTACAATGGGACTTTTGGAGAGTTAATTTCTCAACTTCCTTCGATATACATATATATATATATATATATATACAGGGTACCACCTCTGGTGCCAATGTGGGGACCCATAGCCTCGGAGAAGAAAATAAAAAGTATTCAGAGGAGACCTTGTGGTTTCTCACTGAACACTAATATTATCTTCTCCTACCACCCCCATTCTTTTGTATGTACACATATATATTTACTTATATTATATATATATATATATATATATATATATATATATATATATATATATATATATATATATATATATATATATATATATATATATATATAATATATACTGTAGTTTCACATCGAAAAAGGAGAAAGGCAAGAGTGCAAAGGATAAAGGCTTCGATCGGGTTTTTTTTCCAGAAAGGTGCTCAGAATGGAGAGTGTTTGCCTGGAGGTCCTCCTTGGGAGACAGCAGCGACGCTGCCACGTCGTGAACGCGCCTGTGCCACATTTTCTGGGCGAATAGAATACAGTGTTGCCTACGAGGGAAGGGAAGGGAAGGGAAGGGAAGGGAAGGGAAGGGAAGGGAAGGGAAGGGAAGGAAATTATCAGGGGGAATTATCTCTTTCAGCCAGCTATATAGTCAGATGAGTGGAAAGCAAGTTTTCTGTAAATATGACTACGTTTTACCCGCAATAGTTTCATTATATTTAACAAAGACACACACCTGGATAATTGCATATGTACTAACTAAATTTAAGATGTCAGACATTTGAGGGATTTAGAACCTAAACAAATACTCATTGATAATTTAGCAAGGAATGTGGCTTTGGTTCTTCAGCAGTGTTTTTGTATGTGTGCTGGCTGCAAATTGTGTACATTTCTTTAAAATGTTTTTCTCCTCTTTCATGATGAGATTAGAGTCCTCAAAGTTGATATAGAGTAGTTTCTGATATGTGTGTACTCACCTAGTTGTACTCACCTAGTTGCGCTTTGCGGGGGCTGAGCTTAGGCTCTTAAGCTCCGTCTTATCGACAATCATTGGTTCATTGCAGTGAATTTTCTCACTCGTTTTTCATACCATATTCACCATTAAATGATTTTAAAACTATTGATAAATGCAGTTTCTAAATGGAATTCTTGAGTATACATTTTATAACTACAGGTATATCATGATATGTTATTAGTATAACTTTCTATTAGTTAAATAATTTACTGTAAATTTGAGTGAAGTATTATTTCAGAGCTAAAGCATTGTCCCAGAGCCAGGTATTGTCCCAAAGGCAAGCATTGCTCTAGCGTCTTGTCCCAGAACTCAGAAGGGAGCCGGTCGGCTGAGCGGACAGCACGCTGGACTTGTGATCCTGTGGTCCTGGGTTCGATCCCAGGCGCCGGCGAGAAACAATGGGCAGAGTTTCTTTCACCCTATGCCCCTGTTACCTAAGAGTAAAATAGGTACCTGGGTTTTAGTCAGCTGTTACAGGCTGCTTCCTGGGGGTGGAGGCCTGGTCGAGGACCGGGCCGCGGGGACACTAAAAAGCCCCGAAATCATCTCAAGATAACCTCAAGATAGTGTCTCAGAGCTACTGGATATTACTCCAGAGACAAGCACTGTCCCGAGCCAAAACACTGTCACAGCTCCAAGCAATATATCCTAACAGCCAAACCATTGTCCCAGAACCAAACAGTTGTCTCACGCCAGGCCATAAAATTCCTTTGGGATAATGGCGTCCGGACAGAAGCTGGCTTGTGTAAGCAAGCGATAAGGTAATATCCTCATTTGTCTTAATGGTTTGGTAACAATCGTCGAGGCAGCATGCGTGAAGGGGGGGGGGGGGAGTTAGTAGGCTGTCTCATCCTCGGTAGCTAGTTTGGAAGCCCTTCTGGTGTTCGGACAGCTTTGTTCGGACGAGTGCTTATGCCGAGGCTAGCCACGTTTGTTCGGAATAACGCTTTTGACAGAGATAATCACGTTAGTTCGGAATAACGCTTACAGCAAAGCTAACCTCGTTTGAACGCTGTGGTTATCGTGAGGTTATCTTGAGATGATTTCGGGGCTTAGTGTTCCCCGCGGCCCGGTCCTCGACCAGGCCTCCACCCCCAGGAAGCAGCCCTGGTGCAGTCTAAGTTCAACTGAATTCCTTTACATAACAGAAAAAAATAAAACTTGTGTTAACGATGGATCAGTAATACTTTTGTGGGCGTATTGTTAATGGTTGCAAGTGACGGACATTAGTACAAAGTCCTGAATTTGAGAGAGGGCCAGTGACCAGCAGATGTGAGAGTGAGAGTTGAGAGTGAGAGTTGAGAGTGAGAGTTGAGAGTGAGAGTTGAGAGTGAGAGTTGAGAGTGAGAGCTGAGAGTGAGAGTTGAGAGTGAGAGTTGAGAGTGAGAGTTGAGAGCTGAGAGCTGAGAGTTGAGAGCTGAGAGCTGAGAGTGAGAGCTGAGAGTGAGAGCTGAGAGTGAGAGTTGAGAGTGAGAGTTGAGAGTGAGAGCTGAGAGTTGAGAGTTGAGAGTGAGAGTTGAGAGTGAGAGTTGAGAGCTGAGAGTTGAGATTGAGAGCTGAGAGTGAGAGCTGAGAGTGAAAGTTGAGAGTGAGAGCTGAGAGTGAGAGTTGAGAGCTGAGAGTTGAGAGTGAGAGTTGAGAGTGAGAGTTGAGAGTGAGAGCTGAGAGTGAGAGCTGAGAGTGAGAGCTGAGAGTGAGAGTTGAGAGTGAGAGTTGAGAGTGAGAGTTGAGAGTGAGAGCTGAGAGTGAGAGTTGAGAGTGAGGCTTGTATGGGGACCATGTACAGCAGTAGTCTGAGTAGTTTATCTAAGGGAATAACAAAGGAAAACAGGATAATTATCAGAACAAAGCGCTCAGCCAGAATGCCTCCATAGTGCTTGGAAAGGATGTGAGACAGACTAAGAACTTGAGAAGGCAGGCTAATGATCAGGAGAAGGCGCTAAGCCAGCATGATTATACACCCCTTGGTAAGGATTATGATAACAATCAACTTGGATTGGAGAACGGCGTGAAGGTTCAAATCTCCAATTACTTGGACCATCGGGAATCGAACACCGGACAGGCAAAGGAGTTGGGGGGGCCACTCTACCCACCAATTAAAATGTGTTGGGAGTGAAACAATGTAAATACAATGGCTGGGCATCTAACCTCAAATGCCAGCAATAAATAGACTATCATCGTTCTCCAATTGCGTTTAGCACAGGTAAGCACCCACTCAGAGATTACACCATCCAATTCTGGACACTATTACTGAGTGGCATCGATTTCCTTGAGGAAATCCAGTGGACACACAGTAGCTGAGGCGTGCACACAGTAGCTGAGATGTGCACACAGTAGCTGAGATGTGCACACAGTAGCTGAGATGTGCACACAGTAGCTGAGATGTGCACACAGTTGCTGAGATGTGCACACAGTAGCTGAGATGTGCACACAGTTGCTGATGCGTGCACACAGTAGCTGAGATGTGCACACAGTAGCTGAGATGTGCACACAGTAGCTGAGATGTGCACACAGTAGCTGAGATGTGCACACAGTTGCTGATGCGTGCACACAGTAGCTGATCCGTGCACACAGTAGCTGAGATGTGCACACAGTTGCTGATGCGTGCACACAGTAGCTGAGATGTGCACACAGTAGCTGAGATGTGCACACAGTAGCTGAGATGTGCACACAGTAGCTGAGATGTGCACACAGTAGCTGAGATGTGCACACAGTAGCTGAGATGTGCACACAGTTGCTGATCCGTGCACACAGTAGCTGAGATGTGCATACGGTGGCTGAGATGTGGCTGGCAAGAGTGCTCTCCTCTCCGGTACAGTTGTTCTCCCTCTGTAATCCTGCTGAACTTTCCCTCTGTAATCCTACTGAACTCTCCCTCTGTAATCCTCCTGAACTCTTCCTCTGTAATCCTACTGAACTCTCCCTCTGTAATCCTCCTGAACTCTTCCTCTGTAATCATCCTGAACTCTCCCTCTGTAATCCTACTGAACTCTCCCTCTGTAATCCTACTGAACTCTCTGCAAGGATTTCTCTTAAAGTTGCACATGCATTCAAAGCTGCACTTTCAAGTTAATTTATAAACCGACTCTCTCTCTTCATTTGTAATTACGAGGCTTTTTGGATGATGTTGGTTTTAATGTCTTCAGTTTACATCTCTCCTGACGAAAGTTTACACTCGTTGGGAAACTCGAAATTTGCTCTAACATTATTTTGTTTTGTTTTCTATTCACTCTTCAATGTTCTTGAGTTATCATGATTTTTTTTTTGGTGTGAGTTTGTGTGGGTGTGTGTGTGTGTGTGTGTGTGTGTGTGTGTGTGTGTGTGTGTGTGTGTGTGTGTGTGTGTGTGTGTGTGTGTGTGTGTGTGTGTGTGGAACTCGTAACATTTAATCGAAGGTCTTATTTCTGGCTAAAAGTAAGCCCTTCGATTAAGAAGGAATCTAAGTTGAGCTTCGATTAAGAAAGAAGCTAAACCATTTCTTTCCACTCAGGCCATTATATACTCAGGTCAAGAGTGTGTGTTCCTAGGGTGCTGGTGCTAGGGTATACCCTCAAGGCTTGGTAGATACAACCAAAAGGCGGAAGATATCTATCATGGTTCGATAGATACCCCCCAGAGCTCAGCAGATACCCCCATAGTGATTGGTAGATGCCTAGCAGAATTCTGTATATACCCCCACAGGGGTTTCAACAGATATCCTCAGAGGTTCAATAGATACCGCTCAGGGTATGGTAGATATACCTCAGGGTTTGGTAAATAACGATAGGTACCCCTCATGGTTAGATAAATACCCGGTTTTAGGGCTCGGTTGATACCCACTCTTGATTCAGGAAAAATTGGTTATTGCTTGACAAAGTAATCTACCGAGCCTATTTGCTCAAAGCCTCCCAAGCTGAGGAAAGTAATGAGACTTCAACCAATTACAAGATACGTCACGCCTTTTAGCACCAGCTTTTCTTCTGAATTGGATGTTATCAAGAAAATAGAAAGTACTGCGTGTTATCATAAAAACTAATTCGTTATATTTTTGAGAACTGGCTTGATGCTATAATGATCTGCTATGGCAAATAATCTGTATAGATGACTTGTCATAGCAGTAATCTTCAAAATCAGTATTTTGAAGGTTTTCAAAACACTGATTTTAAGTATTCAAAATCAGAGTTTCATGAAAAGATGTATTAAATCCTGTTTCGAATTTCAAAATATCGATTTTGAAGTTCGAATAAAAAAAAAAATCAGGGTTTTATGATGTATTAAATCCTGTTTCGAATTTCTGTTCA